>NW_021940750.1:21378525-21417413 GCF_001715985.3 Manacus vitellinus
CCCGACTTTTTGGGAAATTGCAGTTTCCACGGCGGGGCTTTCTGGAGTGGAAAACTGGGCGGGGGGGGGCTCTCGAAAAAGAAGACACTACGCTGAGCTACAGCAGGGAGACCCTTAGAGTGAGCCTGCTGTTTGACTAAAGCTTAAGGATTTGTTAAAAAAAAATGCTAACGAGGAAAGAAGACAGGCTGAAGATGAAAGTTTTTTTCTTTAATATTTTTTTCCTCTTCCAAGTCTTCGGATCTATTACGGTAGTGCCTTTCCTCCCCGCCTTCCATTTGTTTGTATTAATGATTTAGTAGCCGTCTTGCCTGAAAACTTCCACCGTGAGTGACTGCTGTGGGTTTTCAGGCAGTCAGTGACCTTAAAGGTTGGTTCAATGCTTTCTTCGTGCAAAATGTATGTGAAATAACCGCTGTGTTGGGCTTTTTTTCTTTTTTTCTTTTTTTTTTTTTACCAAAAAGAACCCAAACAAAACCACCATAAAATCCACCGGCTTTCTAATTTAAAAGAAAACATCATTCAGTCAGGGAGTGATGTAATTCTCCTACCTAAGGGCAGCGACTCTGGTGCTTTGCAGGTGACTTGTCTTTTGCCTACTCTTAAATTTATTTTGATGGCAATCTTATGTAGCTAGGAAGTAACATATTTAACAATGCTCTTTAAGAATGCATTTTGCTAAAATTGAGCACTTTCTATTTCAATTTTTTTTCCCTTATTTCTCTCCCCCACCCCAAAAGAAAACAATAAAAATGGTTAGGCATGAGATCAGCGGCACAAAAACCGAAGAATTGGGGAGGCAGAACTGGGGATAGAAACATTAAATCGTTTGTAAAAGGATACTTGCAGCTTTTTGTTTTTTCAAGCTCTTTTCCCACCTTTTTGTGGTCAAACTGTTCAACGCTTTGTTGCAAATAGTTTTCACAAATTATTTCTGTTTTTACTAAATATTATTTGTCCCTCCTGTATTTTTTACTGCCTGCAATTGTTCTGAGATAAGCACACAGCCCTCCTAAAAAGGTGAATATTGAAATGACCGCTCACCAATACCTGCTTATTGCATATTTTGAGGGGCTATTTTTTGAGGGGGTGAACTCTTAACTAGATTGGTGAAAAGTCTAAGAGAGATGTTGAGTAGGTGTGAGAAAATTTGATCAGAAAAGATTCTCCTAGCTGTGATTATACAGTCAGTTATTAATTGTAACGTTAACCAGAAGGGTGTTACGTCTGTCACTGGTTTCAGTTAAAATGGTCATCGGTGTTAAGTTGGGCAAGTTTATCTAAGGGTTGGTAGTATTTTTGGGGGGAGGAGGTTGCAGAGATTGTTGCTCACGGTTTTGCGACTGAACGCACTTTATCAGCTGAACGAACTAGATTATTGTATAGGCATAATTTTCCATTTCTCTATTGGTTTCTTTTTGGTATTTGACACTTTTTTAAATGTTCATGACTCTCTAACTAAGTATCTGGTTTTTGGGAGTAGGGAGGTGCAGCTAGGGACACTGGAAGTTAGGGGATAATGTGAGCAACAGGACTGTATTTCTTTATTAAAAAAGAAAAACAAACCCAGAGTTAGAAGGTGAGGATTCTCTTTCTGGAGCATTCGGGCACCTTCTGGTGGGGTATGTCTCTAGGCTTTTAATTATTTATTTCACTTTTGTCCTTTAAAAAATGAAGTAGAGCGAAACCAAAATGAAACAAAGTAAAATTAGACTAAGCGTTGAAAAATAAATAAATAAAGTAAGGGAACGGCTGGAAGCCCAGTACTTGATTTCACCAACCTGGTGGTGATGGCTTCTCGATAGAAGCGATATCTGCCGATATCACCCCTGTTCCATGGCTGTAGCCTGGCCTCATTTTACGCTGCGTTTCCACTGAACATGTTGACGTGCTGCTGCTTATATAAGGAGAAGAACAAATTCAAGCAGATTAGTGCTTGGGATTTTGAGATCGGCTACCCAGATCGCGTTGTGCGTTTTTTTCCTTTCCTTGGGGGAGCTGATGGGGAAAGCTGGAGAATGACGGGAGGGGATGAAATCGGAATGTGTGGTTGGGAGAAGATGGGGGTGATGCGGGGAGCAGCTTATTCGCATAATGTCTGCGCTGCGTCCCTTTTTCTTTTCTTTTTATAAAACCCATTATCTCTAAAAACACATTATTCTTCAGCCCGGTCTAAAAAAAAAAAATAGTGGGAGGGGTTATCATAGCGAGGGGGTTTGGTATGGGAGTCATTAGACCCACTGCTGCAAAACCAAGATACAGAAATCCATCTGCACCAACATTTCGGGGGGAGGGAGGGCGTAGAGGGGGGGGAAGGGACGGATTGTCTATCTTGGATTAGCGAAGTGGAGCTTTGTATTCTTCATTTTCCTCCCCATTTTCTGCTATTTTCCCCCATCCCCCCCATCCGCACACCCGCTTTCCTCCTCCCAGCCCCCACACCCCCGAAGGTTTCTCATCCCTTGACGAGAAAATTCTGTGTTACATCCTGATGGCTCTGCGGCTTTTTTTTTAGTGCATCACAACAGTGGCACGATGACCTTTGCTTCATGCCACACAGATTTGGGTTCCCGATAGGACTGTGACCGCAGCTTGGGCACACTCATACACCCATGGTCATGTACCATGGATAGCCTGTGATTTAATTCTGATTTTTGCATGTATGGCTTTGTGTATGCGTGTGGCTGATAAAAATTGGCAGAGGGTAAGGAACGCAGTAAATGCCAAAGGCACGTCCATCCATTTCACCAGCCTCTCTTGCCGTTCCCTTTTCCTGGTCATTGTGTCACACATCATGAGATTTTGTGCTGGGGAGGGATGTGCCCTATGTGGATGGTAGGGGCCTGGGGGTTGAAGGGAGTGTATATGTACTGGGGAGGGAGGAATCGTGTGGGGGGAAATGGATCTGACGATGCTAATAACATTATTTTGGTCAAATGAATGTCTGGTGATAATGATTCAGTGTAACCATCCGTGAAATACATGCTTGCGACACACTGGAATAAAGGTTACTCCAGGGAGCTCCATCAGAGCCAGGCATGCTCGGGGGAGTGAGCTGTCCCCTTGATGGGGGAAACAAAATTCATAAGCATCCCAGATCCCTTCCCTTTCCAACGCCTCCTTGCGTGTCCGAGCTGGAGGGCACTGCGATCGAAAGAGGGGGTGGGCTGCACTGGAGCCAGGACGAAACAAAGCCTTCCCCCTTCATCCTCCTGTGCCATCCTCTCTTGCCCTCTTTGAGCTTAACTGTGCTGTTGATCCAGACGATACAGGAATATCGCCATTTCCATGCAGTCCCTGCCGGAGCCTGGAGGGTGGTGGATTGAGAGGCGGGGAAAAGCTCCTTGTGTTTCTGTTGTAGGATGTGCAGGAGAGCCATGGCTTTTCGTGTCTCAGTAGAGCAGGGAAAAGGCTGGGGTGGGGGAGCAAAGGGAGGTAGGAGTCTCTTATTGTATCCATTCTTCCTTCCTTCTTTCCGCGCACTAGAACATGGGGAAGGGCCTGACAAGCCACAGCGAGTGGCTGCAGGTGGCCGGTGCGCAGGGATGAGGGAGCTGAGGCAGTGAGAGCGGGAGGCTTTTCTCTGCATTTCAGGAAGTCCAGGACCCTCTCTAAGGCTCAGAGACCTGCTCAGCACCCTCCTCCTCTGGCTGTGAAGGACCTTCTTGCTTGGTCACGGGCTGCTCGCACCCAGGCAGAGGGGAGCTGTGGGAGGAAGGTGCTCCTGTGGTTCTGCCAGCTGCGGCTTCTTATCTCCTCTGTGTGGCTGTGCCTGCTCTGAGGTCTCTGTGTTTCTGGATCTTTCCATATCAAGAAGCAATAGCAAAAGTTGAATAATTAGATCTGTCCAGACCTATTGTTGTTTGCCTTTTGCTTTTCTCCTTTCTTTCTGACCTTGAGGTACAATGGTAAACTACAGCCAGGAAGATGGGGGCAGGGGTGTGTCCAGTGCCCCACATAGTTGGTGTAGGTGATGTCTGGAGAGAGTCCCCTGCTCCCCTGGTTTATGCTCACCAAAGCCAATCTTGCCTCAGCTGCCCAGCTTTACCAGTAGTTACTTTTTGATCTCTTCCTGCCCTCCCTTTTACCCCAGTCACTTTGGAAATTATTGTTATGCTGCAGCTTCAGTGCTTGTAGGAATCATAGCGTCATAGAATAACCTGAATTGGAAGTCCAACTCCTGTCCTGCACAGGACGGCCCCAAGAGTCACACCACATGGCTGAGGGCATTGTCCAAGCACTTCTTGAACTCTGGCAGCCTTGGTGCTGTGTCTGCTTCTCTGAGAAGCCTGTTCCAGCGCCCAACCACTGTTTCCTAATATCCAGCCTAAACCTCCCCTGACACAACTTCATACCATTTCCTCTGGTCCTATCACTTGTCACCACAGAGAAGAGATCAGTGCCTGCCCCTCCTCTTCCTCTCACGTGGAAGTTGTAACTGCATGAGGTCTCCCCTCAATCTCCTCTTCTCCAGGCTAAACAGACCAAGTGCCCTCAGCTGCTCCTCATAAGAAGCCTTATGAGAGGGGAAGCCCCCTCTCGACCCTTCACCATCACTGTAAGCCTCCTTTGGATGCTCTCTTATAGCTTTGTATCTTTCTTATACTGGATTCTTATATGGCTGCTCTCAAACATGGTGGCCAGCTGAGCAACAGGCAGAGTGTGTTTGCAGGGCCTGCATGCCTGCTCCCTGCCTTTGGAGGCTGCCTCCCTGGTATTCTGCAGGGCAAAGGTGGGCCCTAGTTTTATAGTTCCTCCTCTTCCCCAGTGATTAAAGTACTGGTGTGTTCTTGTGGCACAGTGAGCCTGCTTTTATGAATTATTTGTTAGCAGGAATAGGAAAAGTTGGAAAAAGCATTATTGTAGGTACACTTCAATGATTACCATGTGAGTTTTGTAGCTCGCCATGTCTGTTGTGCTTCCTTGAGCTTTCACAGCCAATGGAGAAAAGCGAACATAGTGCTGGAACTTACTCCTGCCCCTGAATGTTTTGTATCCTTGAAGTGAGAGGGGAACGCAGTTCCTCCAGAGCATTCAGAGAATGAGGGGTGGGGCCAGGGGTAATTTGTGGTAGCAGTGATGGTGATTTTAAGTCCCTGTGCAAAAAGGAAATAATTATGCCTCTTCCCTCCCTTTCTTTCTTCCCTTTCTAAGCAAGTTACCAAGCCATCATGTGCAGGCAACTCTTACTGTTTTTGTATTAGAATTGTATTTAAACCCTCAACCTAGATAACACTTTCAGACTGCACATGATGGTTGAGCTCTTGTCTGGCTTATTCCTGGAAAGGGAGAGTTTGTTTTAGCAGCAGTGGTATTTCAGTGGACCTACTGAACTTTTTTGTTTTCTGCAACCTCCTCTGGGGCTCTTTAGTTTAATTTTCTTGAGAAGCAGAGTGTATTTTCCCCCCTTGATCTGTTTTCCTTTGCCCCTTCCTTAGCTCTGTGCTCAGGGCACGTGCAGGTGGATGTCAGGATACTGGCTGAGCTGTGCCATGCTGTATCGAGGATAAGGAGACACAGTGATCTGCCCAAGAACAAACCGAAGGAGTTGCAAGCTTTATGATGACCAAACACCAGGATAAGAGATGACCTCCTATGATGATGCAAGAGACAGGATGTTTAATTTAAAAACAAAATGCATCCAGCTTTATCTGCCCCTGCCCCCCACAAGCATGAAGAGAAGACAGGCTTTATTTTGGGACTATTGCCAATGCAGCTGGGGCCAGAAATTACATGCATTTTGGTTAAACTTTGGAAATTTTTATCAGCTCTCTTCTCCCCCTCATCCCCATCTTCTAGTTAATAGCAGTCTGTCAGTCTAGCAGAGTTGGTTCTTAATTCATACAGCAAGTGGTGAGAAAGATATTTTGCATTTTGGAAACCAAGATGCCAGAGGAATTGGGAGAATCTTGAAACCAGTACACTACATAATCTTGATCCAGATTGTTTGCTTTTTCTTTCCTTTGGTTTCTCCTCACTTGGGCATAGACAAAGATAATTCGTGTGTATAAAGGACTCTGAGAGTCAGAGAGGATGTTTTGACTTCTCACCACTGTCCAAACAGCCAGACCAAGACATGTTTGTAGAAAGGCAACACAAAGAAGTGAGAAGTTTGTTCTTCCTTTCTACTTGTTGCAGGCAGTGGATGAGCTTTCCCTTTTCCTTTTTCCCTTTTCCTTCTCCCTTTCTTCTCTCCCTCTCCTCTTCCTTTTCATTTCCATGACTTTGGGTTGGGCTAGCCTGACTACGGTTTTACTGAAGTCTAGTAAGGATGAAGTGCAGTATCTCTGTAGTAACATGCTTGAAAAGTTGAGCAGTAAGACTCCTAGTGGAAATACGCCAGTGATGTTGGAAGATCCTCCATTTTTCCTTAAGGGAAGGTGAGAACGCGATTAGTCTTGTTGCCCTTCACAGAAAATGGTGCTCTCTGAGCACTGTGGACAGCTGTTGGGAACTTTACACCACACAGCCAGCTTGGCAGAGTCCTCTGTCTGGGCTAAAGCCTTGAGCCTCTCAAGACTCTGGGCTGCTGCTGGTGGATCTACTGAACTATGTCACTATGTGGCTTTTCAGAGGGTGATGGAAGTTCACTTAGAGCTGTCAGTTCAGCTCTTTCTGAAATATGGTCCCTTGCTACGAGGTGGATTAGCCCTTCATCTGCTTTGCTTCCCTGTGTCTCAGAGCTTTCTCAGAACTTTCTTCTTGTTTCTTGCAGGCATGCATCCGAGTTCTCTCCCAGGCATGCGCCCCTGCATGTTTTTTGTCTGCTGGTAGAAGGAGTGGGATGTTGGTAAGGGTATATCTGGGATTCGGGGGACTGTCAGCATACCTGTCATCTCTCAGCAGTGTGCTCAGCTCCTGTCCTTTCCAAATTCCTTTTCTCTGCCCTTGATGGTGAGGGACGGCTTATTTCAAACACAATCTGCTTGTGGCATACCTAGCCCTGCCGCTTGTCATCCATCACATCATGGAAACTAATTAACACTAGGAGCTTTGGATCCAGGGAATGACAGTGCTAGGATAGTAGACTCTTTCAATGTCTCTCTTCATAACTAGGGCAGCCCAGTCCAGGAGTTCATGGACTCTATTATCCCTTGCCAACTGCACCAACCCTGTAGTGAGGGTGCCTGTGTGTTTAGCAGGGAGGGTGCTTAAGACCTAGGCCTGCCTCAATAATGCCCTTGACAGTACTGCAGCATCCCCTGCATCCAAGTACCTCCCAGCAGCCGGATGAGAGCCAAGGAATGGGATAGAATAATAATTGATGAGGATGGGGGGAGGTATGATGTAAACCTTTTGAAGCTGCCGGTAGCATCTCCGCTGCCTTTGGGTATATATAGCTGTGCGTAGTTCCAGAATTTTTCTGTGAGTTTGACCCTGTGAGAATCCCCTGCTCATGGCAAAGCATACTGCCCTGTTTCCACTGTGCTTGCCGTGTTGATGGGGGTGTTGTCAGGGGAAACAGCGGTGCTCCCATAGGGATGGCAGGATTAAAGATGAGGCCTCAGTCATTCTGTGAAGCTACATAGAGAGGACTTGCTCCCCTTCTCCCTCTACTTTCTGTTTTCCTGCTGTTGTGAACCACTTCTAAGAAGGGGAAGAGTTCCATGGGGATGGAAATGAAGGCGACTAAGCAAGAAGATCATGTTTGCTGGCAGCTGAAGGAGGATGAGGAAAGGAAGAACTTTTCAGTGGGGTAGCTGTCTAATGGGACTGACTGCATCTGCAGAGCAGGAAAATGCTGGCTTTGTTTCAGTCTGCTCTTGCATTCCATTTTTTTTCCCAATAATGTGTTAATTAAACATTGATTTCAGGGGGAAAAGGAATCTGCTTGAACTGCAGAAACTAAATGGAGTGTGGAGGAATAGGATCTGGTGAGAGATGTGTGGAAGGGCCTTCTGTCAGCTGCCTTCATGACCAGTCATGGAGAGAAGCAAGGAAAGGGCTGGAGAAAAACCTGTTCACCTTCAGTTTAGAGTCCTTCACTTCTCTTAAGTGTGAATCTTGTTCCTTCTCTAACTGCACAGTTTTCAACTGATACGTGCTAAAGAATTGCCAGGTAGACAACTATATTTCTCACAAAATACTTAATTTTTATTAAAAAACAAAATAGAAGAGAGATTCTTTTCAAGGTGTCCAAGAGGCTTTCTGTTCAGTTTGTCACTCTTCTAATTTTCTACTCCTGTAGTTGTTGCACCTGTAAGTGAATTGAGTCTTGGTGCAACTTAAGGCGCCAGTCATAATGCTCTTGTTACTTGCAAATATGTAGTAGCACAACTGATCTTCATTTACTGCATGTGGATAAATCAATCTCTGAACACAGATATAAGGTTGTGATGTGCACTTTTAACATCTTCTCTTCTGGTCCTCAGAGCACTGGCAAGTGAGACAAGATTATGATATCTCCCTCCCTTGCTTGGTTGAGCTCTCTTCTGTTCCTTAGACTGGAAGAGCCAATGTGAGGCTATGCTGCCCTCCTTTTGTTAGGGGTGTTAAGGATGCATAGAAAAAATAAGAGATCTTGCTTTAGTCTGAGATCTTACTTGGAATAAACCAGTCTGCTGATGTGAGCAATATATTCTTAATAGTATTAAACAGTTTGATTTGAATTCTTTTGACCACTGTGCTTTCTGTCTTCCCTAGTGCTGGGAAATAATGGAGAGAATAACCTGTCTGACCTTTCTGAGCGTTGTATAAGTCTGAATTAAAGTGATCTCACAAAGATCTCGATCAGTTCATGCAATAAGTGAAATAACAGCATTGTCCTGAGAAGGAACCCATCCTAGCTGTTAATTCCTTTCTACACCATCTGCAATATCAGTCTACAGAAGGATTTGCTGTAGCATCAGGACACATTTGAAAAGGAATATATTAAGCCACTGAGCAACTATTTTCTAGGAAGATTTTTGACCTGCTGATGTCTGGTCAAACTCACAGAATCACAGAATGGTTGAGGTTGAAAGGGACCTCTGATGGAACCCCCTGCTCAAGCAGGGCCACCTAGAAAAGGAGACTATGTCCTGATGACTTTTGAATATCTTCAAGGAGGGAGACTCCACAACTTCCCTGGGCAGCCTGTGCCAGGGCTTAGTTACTCTCACAATAGAAGTGTTTCCTGATGTTTCAGTTTGTACTCGTTGCCTCTGGTCCTGTCACTGAGCACTGCTGAAAAGAGCCTGGCTCTGTCATCTTTACACCCTGCCTTCAGGTAATTTTGTACATTGATAAGACACCCCCTCCACCCCCACCCCAGACTCCCCCCTAGAGTCTTTTCTTCTCCAGGCTAAACAATCCTAGCTCTCCCAGCCTTTCCCTATATGACAGATGTTCATACTCTTCTTTGTGGCCCTTTGTAGTATTCCCCTCATTACATCTGCCTCTCTCTTGTACTGAGGGGCCCAGAACTGCACAGAGTACTCCACATTTGGCCTCACCATGCTGAGTAGAGGGGAAGGATCTTCTTCCTCAACCTGCCGACAACACTCTTTATGCAGCCCAAGACACCATTAGCTGCCTTTTGTGCGAAGGCATGTTGCTGGCTGATGTTCAGCGTGGCATCCACCAGGATCCCTGGTCCTGTTCTGCAAAGCTGCTTTTCAACCAGGTGTCCTTCAGCACGTAGTGATCCATGACCCATGAACTTCATTACAGGGGTATGGAGTGTCAGCAGAGCAGGCAGAGTGGTCCTTAAGTATTAACTTAAGAAGCAGAAGTCTGGAGTTCTTTCCCAGAATGTGTTTAATCAGTTTTTCATAATAGTCATCACTTTTACCATTCATTGAAAACTTAAAATTACCATTTGTAAAGCATTATGAGATCCTTGAAAGGAAGGCTTTGTGTTTCTGAGAATAGAATAGAATAGTTCCAGTTGGAAGGGACCTACCATGATCATCTAATCCAACTGCCCGACCACTTCAGGGCAGACCAAATGTTAAAGGATATTTTTAAGGCATTGTGCAACTGCCTCAGAGTCATAGAGCATTGACCACCGCTCTAGGAAGCCTGGTCCAGTGTTTGGTCGCCTTCTCTGTAAAGAAGTGTTGCCTAATATCTGGTCTGAACCTCACCTGATGCATCTTTGAATCATTCCTACATGTGCTGTCACTGAATACGAGGGAGAAGAGCTCAGCATCTCCCTCCAGTTCCCCTCCTCATGAAGCTGCAGAGAGCAGTGAGGTTGCCCCTCAACCCCCTTTTCTCGAAACCAAATAAACTCAGAGTCCTTAGCCACTCCTCAAAGGACATATGTTCCAGTATTTCAGGAGCTTTGTTGTCCTTCTCTGGACATATTCAGTTATCTTAACGTGCTTCTTAACTTTTGGGAGAGAGAGATTCCAGTTTGTCTTTTTACTATGTCTGGTTACACTCTGTGATCTCTTTTGTAGACCACAAAGAAAAGAAATTTTAAATTATTGATTGCTTTGATTTTTTGAAGGGGGACAAAGAGTGAGAATGTAGGAGTCCTGTGGTGGGACTAAGGCCAACCTCCACAAGGGGACTCTAAATGCCTGCTATTGCATTGAAGTCTTGGAATTAAAATCTGCTGGTTTGTCTGGTCAGCTCATGCAGCACTTTCAAAGAGGGTATGATACAATATAATTTCAGGTATATGCATTAAAAATACCTGCTGCATATCTGGAAATCAAACGTTAGGACTTTATTGGGAAAATACCAAGAAACATATTGATCCTTGATCCTTGATGTAATTTCACAGAGATCGTTAATCAAATACATATCGAGGGTGTATCTAATACCAGTGGACCAAAAGGCATAATTTTGTGGAGCCAAGTCTGAAGGATTTAGCTTAATATAAGTAGTTTTTTTTAATGTGTCCCTTGTCTTCCTTGTTGGTTGATATGACCTAGTTAATGAGTTGCTACCAGCTCTGTTTGGTACTAGTCGGGTGATAGAGTGACATGGTGCCTGGGATGTTGCTGTACTCTTTTGGCAGCAGATTGTAATTTCATTGAATAAATGTATTTTATAAGGCTAGAGTGAGCTACTGCTTGTTTACTAATAGTGTATCAGTGTACTGGATTCGCGTGGCCAGGTTTTGGTAATGGAGGACTACAGGGGTGTTTTCTGTGAGAAGCTGCTGGAACCTTCCCCCAAGTCTGACAGAGCCAATGACAGCTGGCTCCAAGACAGATTTGCTGCTGGACAAGGTTGAGCCAATTAGAAATGTTAGTAACACCTCTGTGATAACATATTTAAAAAGGGAAAAAAGTTTTTTCACAGAAGTAATTGTGGCCAGAACAAAGTGAGGATAGGTGAGAGAAACAGCTCTGCAGACACGAAGGTCAGTAAGAAGGAGAGGGAGGAGGTACTCCATGTGGCCCTGCAGTCTGTGGTGAAGATCGTGGTGAAGGCAGACTGTCCCTTTGCAGCCTGTGGAGGTCAGTGGGGGTGAAGACACCCACCTGCAGCCTGTGAAGGAGACCCACTGCCAGAGCAGGTGGGTCCCCGAAAGAAGGTTGTGACCCCGTGGGAAGTGTGCGCTAGAGCAGGCTCCTGGGAGGGACCCATGGACTCGTGGAGAGAGGAGCCCATGCTGGAGCAGGTTTACTGGCAGGACTTGTGACCCCGCGGAACCCCACGATGGAGCAGCCTGTGCTTGAAAGACTGCATCCCGTGGAAAGGGATCCACATTGGAGCAGTTCATGAAGAACTGTCACGTGTGGGAAGTACTGACACTGGAGAAGTTCATGGAGGACTGTCTCCCGTGGGAGGGACCCCACGCTGGAGCAGGGTATGGACTCTCCTCCCTGAGGAGGAAGCAGCAGCAGAAACAACATGTGATGAACTGACTGTAACTCCCATTCCCCATCTCCCTGTGCCACTGGTGGGAGGATGTAGAGAATTGGGAATAATGTTAAGCCTGTGAAGGAGGGAAGGGTGTGGGGAAGGTGTTTTTAGGATTTGTTTTACTTCTCATTATCCTGCTCTGATTTTGATTGGTAATAAGTTCAGTTAATTTCCCCAAGTCAAGTCTGTTTTGCCCATGACAGTAATTGGTGATTGATCTCTCCCAGTCCTTAACTCATGAGCCTTTCCTTATATTTTCTCTCCCCTGTCCAGTTGCGGAGAGGAGTGGTAGAGTAGCTTTAGTTAGTACCTGGCATCCAGCCAGGGCCAACCCACCACAATCAGGTGGAAATGCAGAGTGAAAAGGGAGTAGTGAATTGATAGGCTTTCGATAAGACAGTAACTCTTTTTAAGAAGTTTGCCTGAACACAGCAGTTCTTCTTTTCATGCTCTCTTTGTTGCCAATGTGTAACATGAGGCTGGAAGTTGATCTGCTTTCTTGGCACAACATAGGTAATTTACCTATTAAACTAGAAAATGGTCTAAATTCAATAAGAAGAAATTTATTAACCACAAATGAAAAGTCCTGCCCTTGGGATGGTATAATCAAATGTCTATATGTAAAATGGGGGATAACAAGCCAGGCAACAGAACTGCAGGAAAGGATCTGGGAGGCACTACAGTGAGTCAGAGACTGAATGTGAGTCAACAGTGTGGTGATGTTGCAAAAAAGCAAATCTCATTTTAGGGTATATTTAACAGGAATGTCACATGTAGCACACAGGCAGTAGTTTCCTACTCTAGCAGCCACTGCTGAAGCCATAGCAGAGCACTGCATCCAGTGAGAGGAGGAAAAGCAAAAACAGTGGAAGGAGATGAGGAGATGGCAAATGCCATCTGCAAGGAGAGGCTTGGTTGGGTTGCTTTAGACTAGAGAGAACATTGACAAGGGATGTGAAAAGCCATCCAATATTTAAAAGCTTGTTTTAAGAAGACAGTGATTAATTGTTTTCTGTGTCTATGGGGGATAGGACAAGAAGTAATCAGCTTAACTTGTAGCAAGGAAGATGTGGAGGCAGGTGCTAGGAAAAGCTTTATGAGTATTTGGATAGTTAGGCAGGAAAACAGTTTTCTAAAAGAGGTTGTAGTGCCCTCATCACAGGAAGTTTTAAGAACAGATGAAACAGGAGACACCAAATTTTATCTAGGTTGCTTTATTTTAGTTTTGTCAAGTTCAGAAGGGGAACGGGCTGCCTGAGCTCCTGACGTCTGGTCACAGCAGCTCTTGCACTGCCTGAGAGGCAGGCTTCTCTGCTCACTGGCAGTTGTGGTGAGAGCTTGGGGAGGCAGAGCCAGGGCAAATCACTCCTTCTGCAAATTCCCCTGCAGCACCTTCCATGCCCCTGGCACGATCCAGTTTTATGTCCCAAAAAGGCCTGAGGGAGCTTGTGTGTTCAGCAGCGTTACATTAGCATCCAGCACTCTATCTGCAGATAACAAGCAGAGGGCTGGCCCAGCTTTCTGCATCCTTGTAACTAGGAATTGGAAGTTATTGGAGACTCTTGTCCTGGTTACTGATTAATTTACACTGGGAAGATTTGGAGAAATTTGGAGATGGAAAAGAAGGCTTACACTTCTGCTTTCACCTATTAAAAATCTCTGCAGATTTGTATGGTGTGTCACAGTTACAGGATCATTTTTCTGTGCTCTTCCATCAAATGAAGTGGACAAGGACAAAGCATTTTTCTCTCTGCAACATCTTTTCTTCCAGTGTCCTAAAGCAGAGTAGTGTGGATTAGGCATTGGAGGAGGTGCATTTGCAGCCAGTGGATTTGAGAAGAGGGAACCTAATGCCTGATTCAGTAAAGACATACTTCTGTACTTGTGAAAGGGGCTCATGGCAGTTCCAGAGAGAAGGATGTTACTTGGGAGGGCTTTTCTTCCCTGAGAATTCAGCAAAACCTTTCGACTACTAGCAAGTAATCCAAGACATACTATGTGGTGTGTTACTGCTCTCTTTTGCTGAAGCTTAGATTTGTAGTAACAGCCTGCCTATGAGTTGGGCCTGTGAGTGAATTTCTGAGTATCTCCAGTGCAGAGAGCTGGTTCCCCTAGCAAACCTTAAAGAAGGAAAATTTTCCTTTTGGTTTAATAGAACATCCAGGATTAGATGCTTGTTGAAGTTGGACAGTGATATGCTTGGCCACAACGTGTGTGCACAGTTTATAATGTAACTGTTTTCCACCTTCTTACATAAACTTGTAACTGCAGGCTCTTGCCATTCTTCAGAGTGAGTGGAGGATGAAAATACTATCCTCTACTTCTTGGCACTAGAAATGAGTCAGGGTTGACACACACAAGTAGGAGGCAACAGTTTGTGTGTAGGAAGCTTGTTCCGTCCAAAGAAAATCTATAGGTTATATTCAGGGTGTTAGTCCTGCTGCACTGCAAGGCTGGTGTCTTCTTCTGAAAATGAGTTCACGCACACTCATCATTTGGAGCATGTGGAGAGCTCAACAGATCCAGGTCTCAAGGGATGACTGGGTGAAACGGTCAAAGGTAGGCTGGGATGTAATTATTTGTTTATGAAGCCCCATATTGCACAAAGTTATAATTGCTTAGGAACACTGCTGTGAAGTCAGGAGGGAAACATTCCAACCCAAGGAGATACTAAGATATAACCTAATTATTGTCGTTATTTTTATCCCTGCCTATTGTGGTAGCACCTACACAATCCTTGTTCAAACTCAGGGCAAAAAATGTTCCTTGCCCCAAAGAGCTAGCAAGCTAAGGATGAGACAGGAGACAACAGATGGACACAGATAACTGGGGGAGTACAGAAACCAGAGATTGGTCAGCAGGATGGGTGGTATGATAGCATGTTGACAGCTTAGCTGTTGTCAAACTTTCTGTAGGCATGTGGCAAGGAATTATAACAATAATTCAAACTGTCCTTTGCTTTGGTGTTGTTGTGTGTGCATCTTCCATCTGTTTTGTTTAAACAGCTTAATTCTCACTCAGTGAGGGGTTTGCTGTCCCAAAACTTCCCATCATTCATCTGGTATAGGCAGGGAGACACACTGGTCCAGCAATGGGTGTCCACTGCAGTTTTTAAGGGGAAGAGAATTTTATTGTTGAAAGAGAATGAGACTAAGCATGAAATTTTGCTGAGTGTTTTAAAGGATGCTGGGAAAAGCTTGACAGATCTCAGCAGGATGAATATCCAAAGTAAGTGGCATGATGCAAGAAGATTGTTGGCTGAAGTAGTATCTTACCAAGGTGTTGCAAAAACTATCTAATGGCATTCATAGGCAACAATTCTGTACATATAGGTTATGTCCTTGGTGCTTTATTGGTGAGTGCAAGAGTGCCTGAAAGTGTGGAGGGCTCTGATTCATTGAACAGTTGTTCCAGATGTGTGGCTGTACCACACTTCTGGAGAATTTGGGCATGCTTGGCCTTAGGACTCTGCCTATGCCAGTGTCTGCATTCACATATAAGTCTTGTTTTGGGTGTTACCTTAAGAGGGCCACAAAATGGAGGATAGACATCGGGTAATTTTAGGGAGTCCTTGTTTCTCAATTAGAATTATATCAAGTAACTTTTTGTGGTGCTGTGATGTCCTCTCTCTTTTACTGTGGGGTTTTTTTGTCATCACACAGTATGCCAACATCGGACATGTTATAATGCCTGATGTATGTGTATATGTATAAATATATATATATGATGGGGCTCTGATCAACCTGATCTAGTTGAGGATGTCCCTGCTCATTGCAGGGGGGGTTGGACTAGGTGAATTTTGAAGGTCCCTTCCAACCCAAACTATTTTGTGATTCTATATTAATATTTATTAACTCTTGTGTTGCCAGTTAATTAAAAGCATCTATGTTTTGGCTCATAATGTCTCCATGCTTTGGTTTGTCCTTTATGCTCACTTAATGGATGGTGAGGTTTCATAGCTGCTTATTGAGTGTTTAGGTTTGGTGCTGAAAAACAGAGAATGAAGACTAAATATTCAGCAGTTCTTGAGCTGAACATACCCAGCTCTCCCAACTTCTTTACATATCATGGTCTAGGCCCTAACCATTAGAATGGTTTGTGCAGTGGTGAAAGCTAATCATATACTGAAGTGTGTTGGCCTAAGCACAGTCAGCAGGTCAGGGGATGGAATTATTTCCCTATACTAAGCACTTGTGGGATCATGTCTGCTTACTGTGCCTTGTACTGGGCTCCCCAGTACAAGAAAGACACTGACAAAATGCAGCAAGCCCAGAAAACAACCCCTGAGGAAAACTTTTGTTAACTGGCAGCCATTGGGTTGTTTTACCACTGGCCTCAAGCCTTTGAGTGCAGTGGTCCTGTCAGTTTTCCATGTGCTTTGCAGTACACCAACCTGGTACTAGCTGTCTGTAAATCATGGAATCACATAATATCTTGAGTTGGAAGGGACATATAAGGATCATCAAGTCCAACTTCCTGCTCTTCACAGCACTACCTAAATCTAAACCATATGACTGAGTGTCATCCAGATGCTCCTTGAACTCTGATGGATTTGGTGCCCTGACTGCTTCCCTGGGGAGTCTGTTCCAGTGACTGACCACCCTCTCAGTGAAGAACCTTTTCCTAATGTTCAGTCTGAACTTCCCCTGACACAGCTAAATACCCTTGTTTACCATTATACCATTGGAGACTCTTTCAAAAGTTGTGCTCTCATTTTCTTCATTGGGCCTGTCTCATCACAGAAACAAATCTGGTGGATTTTTTTTCCTTGGTAAGTTTTTTTTCCATGCGGGATGTTCCCAGTCACTTTATGGTCATTTGTGTGCTGGATGTTCCCAATCACTTTCTGGTAATTTGTGTGTCTGGAAATGGGACTGATGTTAGGCTAACCAGCCCATAATTCCCTGAATCTTCCTTCTTGTCCTTTTTGAAGACAGGTGTTCCATTTACCTATTTCCAGTCATCGGAAGTCTCCTCAAATTACTGCAACCTTTCCTATGTGACTGAGAATAACCTCACAGTGACATCAGCCATTGTTGCATGCCTCAGTGCTGTTGGGGCATCTTGTCTAGTCCCAGGGACTTGAGTATGCCCAGTTTGCTTAAATGATTCTTATCTCAGTCTTCCTCTGCTATGGGTAGTTTTTCAGTCCCCCGGATTCTTCCACTGGGCACATGGAACAAGAAAGCTGAGAACAGTCCTTGCCAGTGAAGGCTAGAAAGGGACTGAGGTCCTCACCTAGGTGTTTTCCTTTTACCACTGGTTTCTTATTCTATTCAGCTTTGGGCCTACAGTTTCCTTAGTCATGCTTTTGCTACCAGTGTGCATTTAGAAGTCCTTCTTGCTGCCTTTCACATTTTGTGGATTTTCATGCAATTTCAAGCTTTTCTAATTTTCATCCTGACATGCCAAGGCAGAGTTTCAGTACTCTTCCTGAGAAGCACACCCCCACTTTCACCTTCCATTTGCATCCTTTTGTGCTTGAGTGCTGTCAGGAGTTTCCCATTCAGCTGCTTGCTTGCTTCCACACCCACTTGGCTTCCCACAAATTGAATTGGACTGTTCTTGTGCTTTGAGGAGTTTGTTTTTTAAGATCAACCAGGTCTCCTGGGTCCCTTTGTTAGATTATCCCATGTAAGTACTCAGTGAATGATTTCTTAAAGCTCTCCAGTGATTCTTCTGTAACCATAATTGTGCTGGGAAAATGGTTCTGTTTGTAAACTGATTTATATGTCATTTCAGATTCGATTGTTCTTCTCTGTAATTTTTGTCTCTCTCTATGTTAAACACATTGTACCTCTTCTCCCTATTTCCACGTAAGTCTTTTCTGTCTGCTTCTGCTAGTTTGACTCTGGATAGATGCCAGGTACCCACCAAACCCACTTTATCATTCCCCTCTTTGGCTGGACAGGGAGGCAAAATATAATAAAAGGTTCATGAGTTGAGGCAGGGAGAGATCACTCGCCGATTACCATCATGGGCAAAAGAGACTTGACTTGGGGAAAGTTGTTGAATGTATCACAAATCAAAATCAGAGCAGGATAATGAGAAGTTAAACAAATCCTAAAAAACAGTTTTCCCACCCCCCTCTTTCCTTCATGGCCTTAAACTTTATTCCCGACTCTCTGTCTCCTCCTGCCACCAGCAGTGAAGGGAGATGGGGAATAGGGGTTACAGTCAGTTCAGGGTTACATGTTGTTTCTGCCGCTGCTTCCTCCTCAAGGAGAGGAGTCTTTGCTCTATTGTGGAGTCTCTCCCACAGGAGGCAGTCCTCTACGAACTTCTCCAACATTTGTCCTTCCCATGGGCTACAATTCTTCACAAACTGCTCCAATGTGGATCCCTTTCCATGGGGGACGGTCCTTCAGGAACAGACTCCTCTAGCTTGGGTCCCCCACAAGGTCACAAGTCATGCCAGGAGCCTGTTTCAGCACGGGTTTCCCACAGAATCACAGCTTTCTTCAGATATTCACCTGCTCCAGTGTGTGGCTCCTCCAAGGGCTGCAGGTGGATCTCTTCACCCCCACAAATCTCCATGGGCTGCAGGGGGACAGCCTGCCTCACTACAGTCTTCATCATGGGCTGCAGGGGAATATCTGCTCTGGAGCCTGGAGCACCTCCTTCCCCTCCTTATTCACTGACCTTCACTGCAGGGTTATTCCTCTCCCGTATTCTCACTCCGCTCTTCTCTAGCCACAATTAATTCTGTGCAAAAGCTTGTTTTTCCCTTAAATATGTTGTCACAGAGGTGTTACTGCCATCACTGATGGGCTCAGCCTTGGCTGGAGGTGGGTCCACCTGAAGCCAACTGGCTTTGGCTCTGATGGACATGGGAGAAGCTTCTAGCAGCTTCTCAGAGCTACCTCTCCGAGTCCCTTGCTACCAGAACCTTGCCATGCAAACACAATACACTGCTTTATAGTCTCTTTTTGCTGGACTCTGTCCAAATATTTTCATGTGTTTTATGATGGGTTTGTTGTTGTTGTTGTTGTTCTGTGATTTTTTCCCCCTGACATTGCTCTTCTTCATACTGTCAGAGGTAAATAATCAAATGGAAAGGGCAGAAGGCACACACTTTCTTTTTCATTCTGCCATTGAGTTATTTCATGACAAAAGCAAATTGCTATCTTTCTTTCGTATCTCTAAAATGGGTCTCAAATTCAATAGTGGAGTTTAAATTCTTTTTGTCGAAGATCATAAACAACAGACTGATTTATTTAATCACTTTTAGTACACTCTTCATCTTAGGATTGGTTTGAGATTGTATCCCAAACTGCTTTTTTAGTTAATGCTTGTCAAACTTATCAGCAGATGTTGCTAACCTACAAAATTCTGTGTTGTGCCCCATGTACCTTTGTCCTCAGACTTCTAATAACATTGCAGTTAAAAATCCACCTGAAATGATACTGTGGACTAACAATAGATTAATTGTCCTAATAATCATTAAGATCCTAATGATCACGTGTTTAGAAACTGAACTAATAAAGGTACAGTTACATATTCCATGTAATGGTGTTCACAGCCCTTTATGGATATTCTTTGCCACTGATCAAAAGAGTAAAGACATGGGTTCCTTGTTTCAACCCTTTCCCTCCCAACCCTCTCATGGTTAAAGGAGTGGGCATCTGTCAACACTGTAGTCCTCCAGATTCTATGGAGAAAAATCCAACTTAGTATTGTAATTATATGGAGAGGAGTCTAGTCTTAGTGACTGTTGAATTATATTACTGTATTCCTAGTTATACACAAGAATTTTGTTGTGTGTAGTGCTGTCTCAATGTAGAACAAAAGGATTTCATCCTAAGTGATTTGTGTCTCTGAAACATGCCCCTCTGTGGCCTCTAATAAAGATATCTTTGTATAATTGATTGAGCCTCAAGTACTACACCCAGACAGAATGTCCCTGAAGAATAACCCGCAAGGAGAAGTGAATGAGATGAGTATTTGTTGGTATACTTGTTAGTACACTGTACTATACCAAATTCCTATATCCCTTCCCAGTTCAGGTAGATGTTGCAAGGGCCAGAAAGCTTAGTTTAGTAAAGTTTCTAGAACAGAAAACTACTTGTACCTTCAGACAAGTCTCTTCTGGAATGAGTAAGTTTGGAGAGGGTTTTGCTGAGTGCTGTGGCAGATAGGACAAGGAGTTTAAAAGTGTTAGCTGGGCACACATGCAATAATAAAATACTGATTAAATCCCTTAGTTCATCTTGTCTGTATTTATGCTTTCCCTTGTACTCCTTTTCCAGAGCTAGATAGTAATGGTGAATAGTGGCAGTACGTGCTGTGCACCTGTATGTCTGTTTGTAAGATCTAGTTTAGAGTGGCCTTGCAGAGAGAGGAGCGAAGACAGGCGAGGCAGCCTTTGCTTTACATCTCTGCTGAAGTCAACTGCACAGTACTTATTCTAATGCTACTGATGTTGTGTCTAATCTCAAACGTGAGCAGACATAAGGCTTAGTAAATTGATGACCTCACTGTCTTGCCATCTTTGTCTCCAGAAAACTAGATGGCTAAGAGGCTCAGGCAGTGATAAAGCTGGAAAACTCAAGCTCACCTAAATAAAGCTTGCATTTTGGGTGGCTTAGTACGATTAATTTCTTCCCTCAAGTCCTGGCCTCAAATCCTGGTGAGACTATAATGGAAAGAGGCAGTTATTCCCTTCTTGGTGTATATCTCTGTGGCAGAAGTAGCCCAGGGAATTTGGAATATGGCAACCACAATCAAGAGGATTGTGAGGAAGCGTTGTAGGAGATGGGTCACAGGCTGTTTGGCCCAGCTCTCTTGTGCTTTCCCAAAAGTTAAGCAGGCATATTCTCTTGCAAACTTTGCAAAATTTGCACACGTGCACACTCTGATTGTGCACCCTTCCTGAACTATCTGCCCCTGTGCCAAGATAGCACTTGATGGCTCCTGCTTTAATAGTACCTGCTGGCTTCTGCCTGTACCCAGCACAAATGAAGCCCTTTGTGATGCTGGGGCTTGGGCTGGCTGTGACAGTGTTTTCATAAGGCTCAAACTTTTATTTTCCACCTCGTTCCTTTGAACTCTGCCCACCGCTCTGTGAATACTAACACCAGCCTATAAATTATCCAGCAGGGCTCTGGCACTTTAGCAGCCTCTGTTTTCAGTGGCGTGCATGCATAATCGATCTGGGAGACTGCCTCTGCTTTTAACTCAGGCATTTGCAGAGACCTTAGGCTTTCAGAGTTTTCAATCACTGCTGCCTGTATGTTCACTTCTCTGACTGCCTTCTCCTCTACCACCTGCACACACACACTTTTGCATCTGGCTGGGTAGCATGTCATGTTGCAGTGCAACCTGCCATAAATTTGGGGGTGATGCTATAGGCAACCTTCCTGTGAGGTGTGGAAGCAACAGGTCACTGCAAGCAACTTTTATGTTGAGTATCGTGCATCAGAATTTGAAAGGCTCCATCCTGACTTGATACTTGAGGGTTGTGTGTGTGTGTGTGTGTGTGTTTTGTCCCCTGGTGTGCATTATGGAGCAGCATACTGAGCAAGTGCTACTCTCCTCTTCTCTTATGTTTCCAGGTGAAACTCTTAGCATCTTAAATGCTAACCCTGTGACTCATTGCTCTTAGCTTCTTTAAGTAGCTGGAAAGTTTCCTTTTTTCCGTCAGTTCCCTGCTGACTGCAGAGTTTGAACTCTGAAGAGTTAAAAAGCTGCTCTGGTATTTGGCTGCTGGGGCTGACTCCTCTTGCCTTGGACCTTCTCCATGTCTTTACTGAGTTCTGTCCACAACCAAAATATCTCAAGCTGAATCTTTTTTCTCATATGTTTCTAGGGATAAGTTGCTCCAGAACAGTCAGCCCAAACCTCTGTCTAAACTGCAAATGGAGTCAGGCTTGATTATCAAGACTCACTTATCTCTTCCAATCAGTTCGTAGCAAACCACCCTCTTAAAACTGGCACATCATCATGTGCCCCTGTGAAAAGGTTTGGTAATTGCATCCTATATGAGCAGTCAGTTTCCAGTGAAAGATTGTGCTATTTGAGAGAAGGAGGAGACAGGGTATGGGTTCGGTGTCTGTGTGATTAGGGAACTGGCAGTGCTAGAACTCAAAGGAGCAAATAGGGAAAATAAGTGAAAATGGAGTCTAATAAATTATTTAACTGAAGAGGTACTGGAGACGTGGTTGGGGCTAACAGCATAGATGACAGCCTGGTAGCAAAAGACTCCAAAGAAAGTGGGTGGAGAATAGGTAAGAAAAAGGAAGTTTTAAAAGCAAGAAATGGAAGCAGGAAAAAAAATGCAAAGCTTTCAGTGAGGCAAAAGGATATAGGGAAGTTAGAAGTGGCTGGGAGGGAGAAGGACTAGCAAAGAAGTTTTCGAATGAAGAGAGTGAATAAAGAGAGCAGAAGGTAGCTTTCTGATTTATGAAGTGTAGATCTAACAGAGCTTCATGTGTGTGCTGACCCCACTGACATCTGCACAAGAACCTGGCTGACTTGGCACAGAAAGGGTGAGGGGAGAGACAGGAGTCTCTGGGGGGGGATGTCTGGAAGGAGCACCTTGGGAAAGGAGACAATCTCTGGGAAGGAGAAGAATGTCAGGGAGTGGGTTGGGTGTGGGGGAAGTGTGGGGAAATGCAGAAGAGAAAAATTAAGTGACAAGACTCCTTTTGAGGAGGAACAAAATCCCAAAAGAAATGCAAGGCTTTTAATATTTTTATTCTTTAATGTAAAAACAACACCCAAAACATTCAACATGCCTTCCTCCTAGGTGTGTGATTGTAGAGGTGGGTTGCAGAATGAATCATAGATGTCTCATGGTTCTAGGACAGAGTGTGTGAAAAAGACTGTAACAAGTATTAACACTGTCTGTTGAATGTTGAATATGTTTTTGTGCCTGATGGGAAATGTGTGTTTATTTGAGGCAGAGGATATTCAATGTGTGTGTGTCGTTTAAGAAGTGTGCAGCAGCTGCATTTTACTTAGCTGAAAAAAAAGTGTTCTCTTATGTTTCACTTGCTAATATTTGAGTTTCTGCAGTTATATTTCCGTATGTATTTTTCCTTGCCTATTTGTTGGGGTCTAATCCAGCTGAATTGAAAGAGGATCTGACTGCTTACAAGAGAAACAGTAAAACTGACTTGACACAAAGTGCTGTCACATGCATGGAGTAAGCACTTAGGTGAAAGGCATTTTCCCTTCTAATCTTTCAGTTTTAGGTGTTGCTTATAACAACAGTAAATAAAAAATCACTCAAATAGAATAATGATTTCTTTCAGTTGGTAGTATCCTTTAAAGGACTTAATTTGCCAATGTCAACTTATTTTGGAATCAAACACAAATAGCAAGAAAGCTTTGTAGTTTCTTTGTTAATTTTAAATGTACTTAAAATCAGTGTAAGATCTGTTAAAAAAGAGGTGCAGGTTTCTGAATTTCAAAGCCTTCTAGGGGAGAAGATACCAATTTTTTAATTCAGTTATTATCTATCAACAGCCTTGATCCCACTCACTTTTGTTTGCTTTTTAATATATAAATATAAATATAAATACAAATATATATATATATTCTGTGTCCATGGTGAAAAGGTTTGAGGAACTGTATCATTTTGGACCACTGAAATTATTGGACAGGCTAATAATTCACATTGAGAAGAAACACATGGATTAGCTACACAGAGGATTGCAGGAAATGAAGAACATGGAAAAGCATTGTGAAGAAATGGGTAGGGTGCAAGTTTGTATGGGATAAGGGGATAATGTTCCTTCTTTCATCCCATCTCATCTTCAAATGCTAATCTGACCAAGTTCCTGGGAAGGCCTTAATGTGCAGCTTGCAACTGGAAGGACAAAGCAAGGAGGTATGAATTGGGAAGGGAGGATATCGTGGGCACGGCCCCAGGTATGGACTCCAGATAGCATTCCTATGGTGTTACTGCTTCATGTCCCACTGTGGGTCTCTGCAGCTCTCGTGTGGAACATCTGTTGCAGCCAACCAGCCCTTTTCTGGGACTGGCTGCATCTGCCATTGGTTCATTTCCTTCTCTGGGGAAAGTATGGACTTGGCAAGAAGATTTATGCTGACTCTTGCCACTTTTCTTCTTGATGCCGCTGCTTTTCAAAGTCCCTGATTACATTTTCTTCTGTTAAAACTAGGAATTAAAATCACACCTCCAAGCAAATGACCAGCCTGAGGCTAGAATCTGAAATTGTGTATCCTCATCCTTCCCTGGCCTCTGTGTATGGAGAGGGAGAGGCTTGTGTTTACGCTTGGAAGAGCTCAGCTTTCTCTGCTTTGGTGCGACAGTGGAAGCTCTCTTGGGGAGCTCTGTTGGCTGGTACTGCCTGCTGGCTGTGATGAGGTGTTGGAGGTTTGCTTTTTGGGAGTTGGTACAAGAGCGAGAAAGGAGTGAGGCCCAGCAACTCTACTGAGGATAAAAGGGAAGCACAAAATGGGAATGACTTGGAAATAGTGTGTATGATGCAATTGCTTAGTCTGTGCAACAATTCTGTAAATTTAAAATATGAGGTCTGCCCTTCTCTAATGAGGGAGGAAAGGAAGTTGAGAATGCAAGGGAACACTGTACATGCAGATTGAGACCTTGAAGACACCAGTGAGTATGTAAGTATGTTGAAAGAAATGAGGCCTACAGGACCAAGAAGTCTTTTCTTGAAGGAAGAATATGGGAAGACTTGAGAGCATACTGCCTTCTTCAACTGGGAGAGCTTTGTCATGTCTGGTGGGATTTTTCTGTGCAAAGTAGTTGATGAGGCTCCCCAACCTCTCCCTAACAATTGAGATCTGTTTGTTGATAATAATTAGCACTCTGATGTCTTATTTTTCTCTGATTTAGTGGGTATGGTTCTATTTCTTCCATATGGCCTTTCCTTCTGCATAAACTAAAACCAATGTGAAGCGATGAGGGCAGTAAGTGTCTCTTCTGAAGGTAGCAGACATTCACTGTATTCTGACAGGGAGGCCTCATGCAGAATGTTCTTTAAGCCACTGGCTTGATGTTCACACATCAAGCTAGTGGCTTAAAGAATTAACAATTGATCATCCCAGATGACAAGAAACAGGGTGTGCATTTTTGCCATCAGTACAGCTGCTTTTGCATTTATAATGGTTAGATGAGGTAGACTTCAACTGAGCATGTCTCCTGTTCCTTTGAGAGAGAGGGCAGACTCTGAATTTGTGTGAGCTCTTCTTGGGTGTCACTGTTAAAATATATGGTGGTGAATTATACACATGCAAGATGTATGAAGTTGGACTAGATACTTCTTGTCATGTTGTTCTATGGTTTCCATGTTTCTTTCTTTAGCCAAATGCTTCCTTTTGCTGAGGGCCATGCTGCCTGTAGCATGTTGTCCTCATCTGAGACTCAAATGACCCTTGGTTTCTTGGCACTGTACCAAGACAAAGACATACTGCTTCAGTGGGGACTATGATGCAGTGCTTACTGGGAATAATGCAGTTATTAATGACTGAGAAGAAAACACAGGATCCTCCCTCCAGTTCCTGTGAGATATATCATCTAAGAAGTATATGGAGAAACCAGCAAAACCTTCAAAGTAAAAGCCACACTGGAGCATACCACTATCAAAAGCAGAAAGAAGCTGCTTCCCTGCCATCTGTGTTCCTGTGTCATGCTTGCAGTTTTCACCTATTTAAGGTTTGAAAAACTTTTTCCACTTGGTCTTTCTGCTGTGGGCACAGTGCCAAAGGGCACACCTGATTAGTGTACAGGGTCACCCCAGGAGACCTGAGTTAAGACTGAACCCAAGTCCAAGGCACAGCACATTTGATGAACTGTGCTTTTCCCTAAAGGGCTTTTTCCTCATATCACAAAATAGCTCTCACAGATTGGTGTGACTGATAATATCCACTCAGGAGGAGCAAAAGCTGTGAAGACAAACAGGTTGGCATGGATAGAAGCAGAAGTGTTTTGGAATGGAGCCAAACAGTGAAATAAAAAGGCTTCAGGTTGTATCTGCCATCAGTTAAGGTCCTGAGAGCTGTGAGTCAGCACAGCCTCCTTTTGAATTGTACTCCTTGATTTTCATTGTGGTGTTGTAGCTAATTTATTTATGTTGTTATGGCCATGCTGTGTGTCATCTTGCCCCATCTGCCTTCACTAGCTATCCCTCATTTCTCAGCCTTTTTATTTGTATTGAGTTCTGCCTTCTTTCTCAAATTGACCTGCCAGTGCTTAGATACGAGTGGAGGAGGGTGGAGTAGTGCCGGTGAAATTGGGCAGCATCAGCCAGCCCTCTGAGTAGAGGGGAAGAGTGCATTTCCTTGGGCTGAGCTTCTGTTTTGTCTTCTTCCCTACTGCTCACTCCTTTGTTGACAGTTCTCTGTGGTGTCATCTCCTTTAAACCTTGTGCAGCAAAGGTTAATGTTAATGCTGTGTGTGAGGGAAGGAGTCCCTGTTGGCACAGGAAAATAATCATTTAATAAAAAAGTAATCATTGATCAGTGGCTCCAATCTGTCAAAGGTCACTTATTGATCCATCTCTCATTGTGAGTCAGGCCCTCTGTTTTAATGACCTAATTCCCAGGTAAGTTTCTCTGTTATTTAGCAGAAGTGGTGCTAGGAAACCCTGCTTTTTATAGGAATGTCACTCTTAGCATGTCATGCCAGGGGGGAAAAAAAGCCTTGAAGTAATCTCAGCTATCCATGCTTTAACATAGTCTCAGTCCTGCTTGTTTCATACATTTGTTATGTAAAGGAAACCAAAGGTTGCAAGGATCATGAAGGTTAAATGTTCTTTTGCTGCTGGATAAGTCTTTTCAGGCCGGAACTGAAGTACAGTAACAGGGACAATGCAGAGGTAGGTGATACAGTTGTGAAGCTGTAATTGTTTCTTTTGCCCTAATTTAGTTTGAAGGAAGTAAGGAAAAATATAAGAGAAGGCTCCAAATATCCAAATTTTGTGAAAAGTTTCTGGCAGACATTTATCTTCCTTCTGGCCCTCTAATATGATCTGTAGGAGGGCACAATGATATGTAAAGATGTCACATTTTTGAGTGGTTACAGAGAAATTGAAGAGCAGCATGTAATCCACTCACTGTGAGGGATAGCATTCACCAGAACTTCTAGTATGATATCCCAGTGGAAACCTCCTGAGATGTAAAAATCCTACAGGCTCAACTAGCTCTGGTGCTTGTAGGAAGGTAAGTTTTACAGAATTCTCTGCTGACCCCATCCAGATGGTGGTTGCCAAAGGCTGCTGCAACTGCCTGGGAGCATTCCCACTTGCTACGTCTCTCGCTTGGTACCCTATTCCCGTACAGCACAGAAATACATAATCCAGTCTTTTGAATAGAGTCTTTTTATAGGCATACTAAAAGTGGCATTAAAAATATAGGACTTAATATATCCTTTGCTGCAAAGGCTGCTACATGTAATATTCATATTGTCTAGAGCGCATGTGTGCAGGTAAGGTGGGTAACTCCAAAAGGCTGCTGCCTGCAGTGCACATCTGGATGGAAGGAGCAAGAGGAACCCAGGCCAGAAGGGCTATGGCATAAACTGACAGCCTTGGAAACTGAGATGACATTTCATGACATGATGTTGTAAAGTTAATAGAGTTAACCAGGTTTTATGTCTTTACCTACAATCTCAGTCTCTGAAAGAGGACACAGAGGCTTGATCTGAACCAGAACAGGAGGATGCTGGACTGGAGATGAAAAGTGTGAGTTTCTGTGGCAGTTTGCGTTTTCAGTGGTGTAGACATTGTTGAGGCTTTGTCCTATGCTCCAAATCTCAACAAAACACAGAGGAAGTTCACATGTCTTTCAGAAAGACCCAGGTTAAACTTCAGGAAAAAAGAGCAGCTAAAAATTCTATCTTCAGGGCTTATTGATGTCTTTAAATATAAAATATCCCCTGTCTTAAGTATCTAATAAAAAATTTAAGATAAAAAATACTTTCTAGCCTTACTGAAGCCAATGAAAATTGCTTCTGACTTAAGTACTGCAGAATATTCCCTTATTTCCCCTAATTCTTTGACTAACATTAGTCACCTTCCTCCTCCAACTCTGTACACTAGAACTGTGTGCATCTGAGAGCAACAACAATAATTGAGGAGGATCTATATTCTGCTGCAACTGTGACTTCAGGCCTTTGCTGTGGTCTTGATGGAGTAATGAAAGTCTCTACTTTGTTTCTTTGTGCCCTGTTGGCTGCTTTACTCTTACAGGCTGATATTTAGCTCCCAAAGCATTTCTCCTTGAATGTCATATACCTCACTGGAATTTCCCAAGATTTGTTGTGTAATAAATATATCAATACCCTCTGCAGACAGGGATCGTTTGTATGGTTGTATTTCACCATGTGCTATAAGTGGAGGTCACTGATTTTCTGCTTCAGGTCTCTTGTGGGAACAGGTATGTGTGGCACTTCTCTGATATTCCACAGGAACGAAGTTCTCCAAGATCTGGTAGCGTGTGTCTGTTAGAGGTGTCTTCCAGCAGATGTGTAGAGTTACAGAAAGGCTATAAAATTTCCCTGGGGATTTCATTTGGAGCTGCCGGAGCGATTAATGAATAGCAGCAGGGTGCTACGTGGGTGTTTGCTCTAAGGCTGTCTCTGATTATACAGGACAGGGACTTGCACTTTTTCACACAGAAGGAAAACGAAACAGTAGTATTTTTCTTGCGGAATTTCTTTTTCTCTTATAGAGTGAACATGCTGACTTATGGAAGAGGAGTGCTGCTCCTCGCTGGTGCGTGGGTGTCAGATGAAGCCTGTACTACTGAGCTACTCAGTGCTGCGGTTCACCGCAGACTACATGGGTAAAGGAAGATTTCAGAGAAAGAGGCTCTGCTCTGGCCTCTCTCAGTGTACATTATTTTCTATGGTTAGTGATGATCTTGCAACTCTCAAGTGACAGAGCAGAGTGGAGTCCTTAAATGGAGTCCTTAAGTGAGTTACAAAAGGCCATCAATAGCTTGAAGATAATGTACCAAGAGCTGGTCCCTCTTAAACCCAGTTAGAAGCAAACCCTGGTTTTAGTCTTTGAATTGATGGAGTTTGTGTTTTGGTTAAGTTTTCACCTAAGGTCCTGGAGTGGCCAGGGTGGCTGGCTGTGCTGTGGAAAACAACTGCTTTGAAAGATGGCAGAGGGGCAGGCCTGGGAATGGAAAAGGAACTTGATTCTTTTTATTCTGAAAATCGAGCAGAGGAGGAAGGAGGAAATGAATACCATGGCCTGAAGCACAGAGAGCACAGAAATGTGGACATGAAGTAGTTTGTGGGGCATGTGACGTGAGGGAACACTCTATTTCCTGATGGGTTTTTTTACTGCTGGTACTCAGCTCTGGGGTTCAGGGTCTCCTCCAGTGGTGGAGGACAATGTTCATCCTCACAGCATCTGATGCAGGGCAAAAGGTAATACTCATGGAGTTGCCTTAGCAGTACCATCAGCTATCTACATGATAGAGGATAGCTCTGCAGTGATACTTTGACAGGCCAGGGAAAGAGGAACCAACTGCAACCTTTTCTCGTAAATTAAAAGAAGTGGTAGATAGTTTGTAGCTATAAATTATAAAATTGGCAAAGCAGATGGGGAATAGGATTCACTATGTCATCTTTGGGCAACTTTTGATCACTGAATTTCTCTGTTACCTGTAGAGAGCTTATGACAAACAGTTCAGCGTTGCCAAATGGATAGAGTTAGATAATGGCATCATGCGCTATGTCCAGTTTATTTTGAAAGATAGTTGTTGCCATTAAATTAAGTAGAACAACCCATCAATGACATACATTTTTTAATTTTGTGTTTTATTTTTAAAGCTTTTTATATGCATTAAAGAAAAAGCTCTCAAAGTAATTACAGTACATCTTTAAAATGTCCTGGCCTGTGTTATGACCCACGGAAGTGTCAACTTTAATAGCTTTATCCATTCCATCTGTAAACAGAGATTGTGTTGGTTTAGCCCCTTTCCTGATGCTGAGGAGTTAAACTTTGTGACACATGAACAATTGCTTTAGATTAAGGTATGAGACATCAGTTGGTCTGATAGTCACCATCCTTGTGGACACTTGCAGCTTATGATGAATATAAGGTAACCTCATTTGGCTTAAGCCTTTCTTATTATGAACTGAAGTGAATTGGATTATTTGCTATTGACCAAGAACTTAGCACCCATGAGCTCCTCAGTTGATGGGTGCTGCTTCTATAAGCCACAGTGCCCTAACTGTGTGTCTATGCCCCTAACATGTTACCCAGACCTCATAGTCCTCCATCCAGCACTGTCTCTTCTCCAGTATTTTTCCTAACTTACAGTAAGAGATTTTTGCATCAGAGACTTAGTACAAACAAGCTGTGATTGACCTTTTAAACCAAACAAGATTGCATGTTTCCAATATGAAGAGACAGCAGACAAGCCTCTGGCTTGAGGCATAAGATGGAGAAGAAAGGGAGGGATAAATATCAGAGGAGTAGGAATAAAGAACATGGCCTTGCTATGCAGAGCAGAGAAAAACCCCCAGCTTCTGCTTGCTTTGTCAGTATGTCTGACATGTTGCAAGACACTTTGTAGTGGGAGTCTCTGCTCTGTGGAGAACGGAGGAGGAATGTGCCTGTGTGTATTTATAGACCATAAATATTTGTTTTGTGCAGGTTTTAGATACTCTCTTTTATTTGAAGATCCTCATATTTCTTCTCAGACTGACTTGGCATCTGTTCAGTCACACAGAGGACTTGTGTGCGTGTAAATTCTACTGTAGGAGTCAGCACTCCCTTGTGCTCTCCTTGGTTAACTTTAGGTAAGAAAGGTTTGAATTTCATCTGGGAGTTCAAAAAGAAAGATGCACTGAATAATGTCACATGGGTGCTCTGGCCATTGCCCATCCTGATTGTTTTGGTCACTTTGTCCACATTAGAGACTGCACTTCTCTGGGGTCATTTTCGAAAGGAAGCTCAACTTTCACTGTATTCTTGTTTTTTAAGGGATTCAGTGTATTTTGTCCCCAGAGTGGACAGGGCTGACCCGTTGAAGAGCAGAGCACTCTCTTACCAACAGCTGTTACCAACATGCACTGAACAGTTGGTAAGATAGACCATAGTTGTAGGAGGTGAAATGTGAGTGAGGCAGTGATTGTGTCTTGCCTGTTCCTTTGAGGGGCTTCTAAAAGTCATAGTTATGATTATGTGTGATTAATCCTTGAAAGTTGTCCGTAAGACAGCAAATACACATCTATTCATACTTTCTTAGGGTAAGTGCTTTTTGCCCCTTATCCTAATGTTAAACAATGTTTACTGTATTTACTTGCACCTTTGACTTCTAGTTGTCTGTTCTTTATCTAGGGACCGACATTCCTCTAGATCATGTTAAATGATGACAAAGAAATGGAAAAATGAGTGCTATGAAGGTGTCCCTGGGCTTATAATGTTGATTAAGACATTGATGGTTTAGTTGTTGCTGAGCAGCGCTTACACTAAGTCAGGGACTTTTCAGCTTCTCATTCTGCCCCACCAGTGAGTAGGCTGGGGGTTCACAAGAAGCTGGGAGGGGAGGCAGCCAGGACAGCTGACCCCAGCTGGTCAGAGATATTCCATACCATATGGCATCATGCTGAACAATAAAACCAGGTGGAGTTGGCTTGTGGGGTGTCAATCTGCTGCTTGGGAACTGTCTGGGCATGGGCCAGTGGGTAATGAACAACTGCATATGCATCACTTGTTTTATATATCCTTTCTCCATAATTATTATTGTTATTTTCCCTTCCTTTTCTGTCCTATTAAACTGTCTTTATCTCAACTCAGGACTTTTACCTTTTTTCTGATTCTCTCCCCCATCCCACTGCAGGGAAGTGAGGAAATGGCTCTGTGGTCTTTGGCTGTCTGCTGTTTTAAACCACAACAGTCATTTTCGGTGCCCCACATGGGGTATTAAGGGTTGAGATAAAGACACATCTGACCAGAGCATGTTAAAACAAATCGTTATAAGAATTCATTATAGTAGTTTAGTAGTCACTGGTCACAATGTTGATTTATTTACTCTCAAAGGTGTTGTGCTTGGTTTCAGAGTTGTGTTGTGTAACACCTTACTTGCTGTTTATATTCCCTGTTGTGTTACCATCTCTGGGGGCTGGTTTAATTTTGCTGTACTGAGTAACACTGGCTTATGATAAAATTACTGGTCATGAGACAAATATGGTAATTGTACTCAACATTGCCATCATCCCTTACTTTGAGAACCATCTCTTGGAAACTATTAATAATTACAATCTTTACCTTTTCTCCTCAGGGAGCCAATCTATGGGGGAGACAAGGAGAACACTTTCCCCTGCCTCTTCACCTTCCCCTTCTCCTCCAGGCTAGTTACAGTAGCTCTTGAGAATTTTTAATATCCTTGGGATGTTCAGACCAGCATATTCATATTGCTATATCTCCTGAATGTGTTTCTGGTCTTGTTTAGGAGTAAACAACTATTTAAGACTGGCACTCAGAGATCTGCCCTGAGGCTGGATAGTTATGAGTGGAAGGATGTATGGGATAGTATGGGCAAGTTCCTAGGACAGTGGGCACCTCTGGTGTTTTGGAACTTCACCCCTGAACAAGTGTAGAATCCTGAAAAACTAGTAAAACATTTGAAAAAACTATGCTGCCACCCTTGCAATTTCAGAGAGACACAAATCCCTGCAACATGCTGAGGCCTGACCTGTGCCCACTGAGCCCTGTTCAGTACCCTCAAGGGGAAGAGAAGGTCTCTAAATCTGATGACAAAATGACAGTCTCTGCAGGTACTCCAACCCTGGTGACAGGCCCTGCAGCTAAATGAAAGAACCAACCTGTACTGGTATCAGTCGCCCCTATACACAAGAAGAAATATTGGATGCAAAAGTCAGCTCATGTAGTAAGGGTGGAAACCCCTAATAAGAAGGGGAGTAAGGAAGAAGTGGATGAGGAAGGCTGTTCCAAAGCAGGACCATCATGAGAAAAGGAGGAGGAAGAGGCAGAATTTACCTGATCCCTGCTCTGTTCTGTTCCCAGATTCAAGCACACTCTGGCTGGTCCGGTTCGCTGCTGCTGCCACCGCTTCGCAGGGGTCTCTCTGCTCCAAGCTGCTGCAGGAGCTTGGGCTACTCCTCTGCAGAGGTTTGCTCCGTGGCTGCCTCCGCCTCAGGGTCCTAGCTGCCGCTTTGATCCGTCCTGGGCCACTCCATGGCTGTGTACTGCAGCCACCTCTCCAAGGGTCGTGGCTAATCAGCCTGGCCTGCTCTGGCCACCCCTCGACTTGCGCTGGCTCTGCTCCAGCACCGTGTCTGCCCGCTGGCTGGCCGATCAGGCACCGCGCTGCCACCTCTCCCTGGCAGTAGGGGTGTGGCGTGGACTTAACCCAGCATCCTGGCTCGGCTACAAAGCCATGCCAGGTCCCACCGAGTTAAGGCCGAGAAAGGAAAGAAGTCCCTGGCCCCAATGGTCACGACCGGGGAGGGGAAATCCACCCTGGCCTCTCAACTCATGGCTGCCTCTCCTCCAGCTATGCAGTTAAAATTAACCTCTTCTCTTCCGGTTCTCTGAGTATGTACTTTCTGCAGGGCGCACCAAGTTTTTAATGGGTCCAGTATCAAAAACACCGCCTCTGGGGCAGACTGTCACCGGCCCCAGGGGGAAAGGTTTTTTCCAAACCACCACAGCTATAGAGGGGCAGAACCTGCCTGTATTTCTGGAGTGATGGGGGGTATCCCAGTAGCCAACTGTATTGGAGGCTGAAGTAAGCCTAACTGGGAATGAGTAGCAAAAGCACCCCATTATGACTCACCCAGGGGCTCTATGCTCCTTGGCATAGACTATCTCAGGAGAGAGTATTGCAAGGACCCAAAAGGATACCAATGAGCTTTCGGTATAGCTGCCGTGGAGATGGGAGAACCTTGCCCAGTTTCTCAGAGGGCCCTTCTGTTGGGGAATTGCTGCAGGTTGAAGAACAACATGAGCTGATCATTCCCATAGTGGTGCATTGGTTGCAGTAACATACACTACAGTCTGATTGTTGGCCCTCTCTATCAAGTGACCTGCAAAAAGAACAGTTCCATATGGGGCCCTAACCAATGCCTTTGAATAGATAGCTCACGCAATAGCCATTAGGCCAGTCCAGACAGAACAAGATGTAAAAAATAATATGCATTATATTACATGGCAGCTGGGGAGAATGGCCCTACCTGGAACCTCTGGCAGAAAGAACTAGGGGAGACTCGAGGTCAACCCCTTGGCTTTTGGAGCTGGAAATACAGAGGATCTGAGGCCAGTTTGCAGAATTGAAGGCCATCCAGCTAGCTTTAGATACTGCTGGTGAGAAAAGTGGTGTGCAAGTTTGGAGCTGGCTTCCCGCCAAGTCTCCGAAACTCGACAACCTAGCCTGTTTCCCCAAGAGGGAAGAAAAAAAAAAGAAAAAACCAAACAGCCAAAGCTATAGCAAAAATATATATTTTACATATAAAACAGATACATACAGTGAGAATACTATATACCTATAACCCCAGAAACCCCAAATAGCTTCCTAAAGGGGAAGAGGGGAAGGGAGAAGGGAAAAAGCACAAAAAAAGGATGAAATGGGACAGAAACAAAACAGGTATATACAATCTAAAAACCAAGTAACCAGCAAAATAAAGAACTGGCAAAATCTCACCACTTCCCTTGAGAGAAGCAGGACGACTGGACACGGCCCAGCACTCTCTCCTCACGTGTGGCAGACAACAGCAGTCGCTGTAGGCCTCAGCTCCAGATAAGCCAGACCGAGACAGGGACCCACCGTTCTCGAACCTCGCCGGAAAGGTGCCTGGATGATGTTGGTGCCTGGAGAGAGAACCTAGCTGTATAAGTATGTCATGTAGATGCTCATGTACCAAAGAGTGAGACCACTGAAGAACATCAGAACAACCACCATATGGGTCAGGCTGCTAAGACTGAAGTAGTTCAGATAGATCTGGACTGGCAACACAAGGGTGAATTATTTCTAGTTTGGTGGGCCCATGACACCTCAGGTCATCAAGGAAGAGATGCAACATATAGGTGGGCTTGTGATTGAGAGGTGGGCTTGACCATGGACACTATTGCACAGGTCATCCATGAATGTGAAACATACTTGCAATCAAGCAGGCCAAGTGGTTAAACCCTCTGTGACATGGAAGATGGTGTCAGAAATAGAAATAGAAATAGAAATAGAAATAGAAATAGAAATAGAAATAGAAATATGGCGAGGTCTGGCAAACTGATTATATTGCACTCTCACAAATGCACCAAGGCAAGCATCATGTCCTTACAATGTTGCAAGCAACGACAAGTTGGCTGGAAGTATATCCTGTGTCCCATGCCACTGCCCAAAACACAATCTTGGGCCTTGAAAAGCAAGTTGTGTGGTGACATGGCACCTCAGAAAGAATTGAGTCAGAAAATAGGGTGCATTTTCAAAATAACCTGACAGAGACCTGGGCCAGAAAGCATGACATTGAGTGGGTATGTCACATTCCCCAATATGCACCAGCTTCCAGGAAACTCAAATGATACAATGGACTGTTAAAGACTACACCGAGAGCAGTGGGTGGTTGGACCTTCAAACAGTGGGACACACATTTAGTAAAAGCCATGTTAGTGGTTAGTCAACACTATGGGATCTGCCCCTCCCATGGTGGGAGGCAGTGAGTGAACAGCTGTGTGGTGTTTAGCTGCCTGATGGGTTAAACTTCAACACCTGGCTAGGAAAATATTTGAGATCTGAATCCACTGTCAGATTCTAAGTGCTGAGTGAATGGAAGTAGAATTTCAGGTTTTCTGTTGATGTTCTATCATTTTTACCTTGCCTTGTGATCCATGAATTTTAAGGCCAGAAGTGGCTATTATGATGATCTACTCCAATTGTCTGTGTAATGGAAGCTGCATGACCTGCAGGGTGTGGTCATATATAGTGAAGCTATTTTGGAGAGTCGAAACATTCTTAGGAACAGTACACTGGGGGGCAGTTTCTCTCCCTCACCATTCTTCTGCTCTGTCTTAAATACATTCAAATACTTATTGGCTCCTTGGACCTCAGACTGTGTTTTCACATGTTTTTTTTTGCCTTGATCAGGGTAGGAACACGAAACTGCAGAGGACCTCCCGAGTTTGATGGCATGCAGCTGTATATCTCTAATGAAAATAATTCCCAGTAGTTTTTTGATATCTGCTGCTTTTCTGGATGGATGGCCATTTCAGAACTTCAGTCTGCTGATTGTTAGAAATGCTATTTTAATTCCCAGTGTACATTTACAGCCAGTTTGTGCATCCTTGTTCTGGTGCCAGTATTGCTCTTCAGCTAAAATAAATCTCTCTTCTTCCCTGTCCCTACAGCATTTATAGACACCAGTAATTTTTCTTGGCCTTCATCTTGCTAGGTTAAAAGTGCCATGTTGTTCTAGTCTTTTCTGGTGAATTAGGCTCGGGGTTGTCTGGTTCATTCTCAGAGGCTTTCTCAAAACTTGGTTAATCTGGCTTCCTCCTTCCTGAGTACAAGCAATCAGAATAGAATGTGCTCTTTCAGAGCAGGTCTAACCAGTGTCTGGTATGATGGCTGGAGGCAAGATGTGTTAGGACCTCTGAGTCCTGCTGTAAGACAACTCAGTACCATGTTTGTGTGCAGATCCACATGTTAGGACTTAGCACAGAACTGTCACGTTTTAAATGTCTGCACAAACTCTGTTAGCTCATGTGGTGTTTACAAAGAAGAAGGATCTCATTTTCATGGCATGGATGATGGATGTTGGTCCTTGTGGCAGCATGGACTCCACTCCTATTCCAGAGGCATTGGTGGAATTTCCTCAGCCCTGTAGTTGGAGTTAAGGTGTAAACTGGCCAAGTAGGATTTAATTCAGAAGCCAGCATGCTGTTGCTTCCTATTAATGCATCTATGTTGAGCATCCACCTAATGTGATAGTGTGGTCAAACTGATTTATGAGGTCAAATAACCAGACAGACAATACTCTTAGTGTAAAGTAGGTCCTCCTTTAGTGTAATTGAGGGTAACACTTTTCGTGATAGTATGTGGATCTGAACATGTCTTCTTTCTGACAATATGGTGTAGTTGTATGTAACAATTCACATAGGAACCTGAACATGCCTTAAATAAAGATAGAAGTGAAATGGTTACATATAAATGCACTTCTAGTGTGAGACTGCATATGCATATCAAATTATTTCAATATTGTGTGATAATGAAGAATGAATATTATGAGGAAGAAGTCCCCATAATCCAATGGGAAACAATCAGTGACCTGCTACACCACTTAGACACATACAAGTCTATGGGGCTGGATGGTATCCATCCAAGAGCTGGCTGAAGTGCTCATCAAGCTGCTTTCCATCGTTTATAAGCAGTCTTGGCTAGCTGGGGAAGTTCCAGTTGACTGGAGGTTGGTAAACATTACACGCACCTACAAGAAGAGCCAAAAGGAGGATTCAGGGAACTTACAAGCCTGTCAGCCTGACCTCAGTGCCAGGGACAGTTAGGGAGCAGATCATTTTGAGTGCCATCATGCGGTATGTGCAGGAAAACCAGGGGATCAGGGCCAACCAGAACAGGTTTATGGAAGGCAGGTCCTGCTTTACCAACCTGATCTTCTTGTGTGACAAGGTGACCCGCTTAGTGGATGAGGGAAAGGCTGTAGATGCTGTCTACCTAGAGTTTAGTAAAGTCTTTGACACTGTTTCCTACAGCATTCTCCTGGAGAAACTGGCAGCTCATGGCTTGGATGAGTGTGCTCTTCATTGAGTAAAAACCTGGTTGGATGGCCAGGCCCAGAGAGTGGTGATGAATGATGATGAATCCAGCTTGTGGCCAGTAACAGGTGTGTTCCCTGGGACTCAGTACTGGGGCCAGTTCTGTTTAATATCCTTGCTGATGATCAGGATGAGGGGATTCAGCACACCCTCAGTAACTTTGCAGATGACACCAAGGTGAGTGGAATGTTGATCTGCTGGAGGCAGGAAGGCTCTACAGTGGGATCTGGACAGGCTGAATTGATGCACTGAAGCCAATGTCATGAGGTTCAACAAGGCCAAGTGCTGGGTCCAGCACCTGAATCACAATAACCCCATGCAGTGCTACAGGCCCAGGACAGAGTGACTGGAAAGCTGCACAGCAGAAAAGGCCCTGGGGGTGCTGGTTGACAGCCAGTGAACGTGAGCCAGCAGTGTGCCCAGATGGCCCAGAAGGCCAATGGCATCCTGGTCTGTATCAGCAATAGTGTGACCAGCAGGACTGGGGAAAGGATCACCCCCCTGTACTTGGCACTGGTGAGGCCACACCACAAGTACTGTGTCCGGTTTTGAGCCCCTCACTACCACAATGACATTGAGGTGCTGGGATGTATCCAGAGAAGGGCAACGGAGCTGGTGAAGGGTCTAGAGAGTAAGTTGAATAAGCTGAGGAACTGGATTGTTTTAGTCTGGAGAAAAGGAGGCTCAGGGGAGACTTTTTTACCTCTACAACCACCTGAAAGGATGCTGTAGTGAGGTGGGTGTTGGTTTCTTCTCCCCAGTAACAAGTGGGAGGATGAGAGGAGATGACCTCAAGTTGCACCAGAGGAGATTTAGACTGGATATTAGAAAGTAATTCTTTACAGAAAGGGTTGTCAAGCACAGGAACAGGATGCCCAGGGAAGTGGTTGAGTCACCATCCCTGGAGGAATTTATAAGACACGTAGATGTGGCACTTAGAGACATGGTTTAGTTGTGGACTTGGCAGTACTGAGTCAGTGGTTCAGTTTAGTGATCTTGGAGGTCTTTTTCAACCTAAACAATTCTATGGTTCTCTGATTCTATAATCCTATTGTGTTTTCATACCACCTTGTAGTGTGATAAGACCTTAAACCACCTTGTCCGGGCAAGACCTTAAGCCACCTTGTCTGGGAGCTGCTTCATGCTGATACCACCACCCTTGTTGCCCACACAGAAACAGCCCTGCAGCATTTAACATCCTGCTTTGCTGACACTGCTGAGCTCTTTGGGCTGGAAGTCAGCTTAAAGAAGACAGAGATTCTCCATCAACCTGCACCTCAGGAAGTCCCTCATCATCCCCACATCACCATCGGCCAATCAGAGCTCAAATCAGTCCAACAGTTTAAT
>NW_021940750.1:21418201-21428169 GCF_001715985.3 Manacus vitellinus
GTTCGCGAAGCCCAACCATGAATGTAGTGTGATAATATAACAGAGAATTTAAGTACCCAAAGTCAGGAATTTGAGAGTTTCTATTCCCATAATGCTAATAAATGCTCTTCTCTATGTGATGTGTTTACATGATTAAATACCCGATGAATAAATTTGCACTGTATATGGCACAATTGTAAAAGAAGGGGTCAGCAAGGAAAAAAATATTATTTATAACATGCTGTGGTTTCATTTCTTGGTATTGTGTTTAGTGGTTTCCTTGTTTGAAACTTTGATGAATGAAGAGTTACCAGGACACTACAATATGAGTCTCACCCGTCAGCAAATGTTACATGGTGTCTTTTATCCTAAGGAGAGGAAGAGGGCCTTTTATAATAGAATGTTTTCCCTTTGAGCAGATAAAGATATATAACACGATTAAGCGGTTAGAAGCTGAAATAGATTAATTTGGACTAGAAATAAGGTGCCCATTTTTAACAACTATGGTAATTAGCCCCTGAAAAATGTTCTAGGAGTTGTTATGAACTCTCCATTAATAGAAATCTTCAAGACAGGATTGGAAGGATTGGATTTTTTTTTGCCCTGCTTCAAACAGAAATTAATTCAGAGAAGTTCTTAGACTAGATGACCCCCAGGGATGGTCTCTGGCTTTGTAACTCGTGAATCCTCCATGAGTCATATTCCAACCTTGGTTATACAAAAAAGATGATCTTTGTGGTTGACATAAACAGGAAAGTGTGTCCTCCACATGGTCCCCATGTGATACCGGGAATCACAAAAATTGTATGTCTTGCATTCCTATCTATAAAATGGATGTAGTATATTTTTCCTTATATGGGTGTAGAGAACTGAGATACTTCTGTGCAGAGAAACTTGGGATCTATAGGGCTGTTTCCATCTGAGTCATACTATGTGGTTTTTTTTCGTTAGATGTTTGCAAGTAGGATTTCGAGACAGTTGTCTCTGGTGTTGAATAGAAACGTGTTGTGTGCCAGAATGTGGTAGGGCAGAGGAAGATTGGATCACTGCATCTTTTGACTGCCCACATTTCTGGCATGTGTATGTGGAGCAAAGTGAGAGGATGAACCTGGCTGACACAATTGCTCTGCAAAGGCCTGTGCCCAGGAATGTCAGACTGACCACAAACAGAAACACAAGGGAAAAAGTGAGTCCCTCTGTTTCTGGGTGTATTTTTCTAGATGATTCAAGATACTTAATTGCCAGTTCTACATCAGTCCATTGTATCTGGGGGTATAATGGAAGCCAAAGATTGGAGTAGTGTGAATGCTGGAGTTGGTAGGGCAATAAATAGGCCTGAAAGCTATTGGTAATTTCTTTGGCAAGTGCTTGAGATCTTCACCCCTCCTCTGTCTCTGGGAAGATGGCATATACATTGAAAGTCACCATGGCCCCTTAAAATGTGTGCATATGGAATTCATGGTCTTTGAGTCCTCTGACATGGGCAGTGAAAAACTTCCACCAGAACATGGTAGGGCAGGGCTAGTTTACATTTCTGACACATCATCAACATTTGATTCTCTCTCGCTCCTTTTCCTACCTGCTGCAAGTGTAAGGGAAATTCTTAGTCCCTTTTGGCCCTGGGGTTGCCCTTCCCAGCTGCATACTGCACAGCATGCTCAGCCTGCCACCGTGCACCATCAGCTTTTCAGGAGCTAATTGGATAAACTCTACTCTAGAGCTCATTGAACTTGCCTGTAACGGTGCTTAATTAAAGTGCAGAAAGTTTGAAGAGATAGCAAGTTAAGGCTTATGCAATAATGAAATGGCACTATTCTACCATCTGCTTCCTTCAAGACGTTAATTGCTTCCACATATTTGTTTGTTTTAATTAGGAAAGAACCTTGATTAAAATGGAATGAAAAGGAGCAAGGGTAGAGGAATGAAAGGCTGGAAGGAGAGGAAGATGGGAGTGCAGGAGAGTGAGAAAGGAATGGAAGATGAAGGTTTGACCATGCTGCTGAGTGTTGATCAGCAGCTGTAGAATAACCACCTAGGAATAAGTATTTTGGCACTCGTGGACACAGCTTGGGCAAACAACGTAGTGTTGTATCACTGAGAAACTCAGTCATAAAAGATGAAAGGAACAAATAAAAGAAGCAAAAGCATTTTTCCATGGAGCAGGCTGTGTTATAACTGCTTCTTACCCACTTCTGCAGAATCTTCCCTGATTGTGCACTGTGACTGCAGTGCTTTGTTTTTGCAGTCTTGAGTACTAACCTACAGTGAAGAAAAGATAAGCAAGCTTCTCCCATGTTCGCTTCTTTTTCTCCTCTCTCTTGAACTACCATCCGTCCGCATTAAGCTCATCTTGGAAAGACTTCAGTTTCTTATGAGCAGCTCCAGATAAAAGCACTTTCCAATGACTGATAATCATGTCTGCTTGAAGACTAATGTCAACCATTTTCTGAATAGATGACCAATAAAAGAAAACTTAAAAATTAATTAAAAAACACACCTCCTCGTATTCCTAAGTAGTGGCATTGGGTGAAGCTTCAGGGATAGAGGGTTAGAAACTTTTAATTTGATTCATCTGACTCACCATTGTCTTTCCTTTTTCTATTTGTTTCTCTCCATGTCTGTTTTTTTCCCCTTCCCTTTCCCCTTTTTTACCCTCTTGAGAGTGAAGTCTGATTTCCCAAGCAAGTATAAATGTAATTAAAGTCAAACACAGCTCTTAAAAACGGGAATCAACTAATTTCTTTTCTGGGCCATTGGTATTGTGGACAGATTTTGATAATGGAAAAAAAGCACCAACCCAGCAGCATGAAATGGGGTTATTGTAGTCACTGAAATAATAAAATGTTTAATAGTATGATGAGTAAAAATGCTTGTTTTACAGGAGGCTATAGGCCTTGTGTTATCAACGTTTCTTCCCCACCCTGCTCTCTGACAGAGGCTGTAGCTTTGACATACCCAAATCTACTGTCCCAAGGATTCTCAATTTTTTTTATATGCCACTTAGGATTTTTTTTTAATCTCTTTCACTAGTGGAAAGTAGTCCCATTCCCCTTTGGTGAGTTTGAGAAAGCTTGTAGTCAAAGAAAAATCTTAACTTAATCTCTTACCTGAACAGAGAAAAAAAAATCCCCAAACCAAAATGCTCATTTGATCACTTTGAATAGATTTGTGAATGTTTTCTTTGATAACTGTGGAAAATATGTATTCAAACAGTTATTATATAGTACATATGGACAAATATTTTGTGGCTGGGAGGGTTAGTACAAGGATGAGAGCATGGCTTTTCACCTGTGGATCTCTGGTTCAAAATCAAGTGCTTTAATTTTGTCCTTAAAATATACTGTAATTGTTCCCTTGGGGCAGGATAGTAGACTCAGTGGATCAATTCTAATCACATTACTTAGTGTTATGCACTTGAACATCTCCAAGATGTAAGCTATAAATGAACCAGAGGAAATTCCAGGTTAGTAGGGACTGCAGATTAAACTGAGTGGTATGCTGGGGTACCTTGGGTGTTTTTTGTGGACATCTCCTATTTCTAAATTAATTGGGTTTCTTTTTGCATTATAAACCCCATCAAATTCCCAACTCAATATGATACATCTTCTGCCTCCGTGCAGTTCTGGTTATCCCACCTAGAAGAAGTCTGGAAGACATTCACCAGACTCCAGCTGGTATCTCTGTGAAGAGGCATGGAAGCGCTGGTGCTCCTCAACTCATAAGAGGGCTAGGGCAGGGAGTGCTCTGAAAGCCACAGTGGTCTGGAGAAGGGGAATGTGGCCTCCAGTTTTTAGGTTATAGCCAAGACTGAAGTGGAGAGGAGATGGATGGCTTTACTAAAAGTGTGTGAATGTGTGTTTAGGTGTTGAGGAGTAGGATGTAAAATGACTAAGCAGGAGCCTGACTTCCACCCTGGCAGTGGGCAGTATGAGACAACATTGAAGCAAGACTCCGGTGAGGAGGAAATGAGGGAGCACATGCCAACCTCTCTTAATGCAAAGTTACTGCAACAAAGACAGGCTAATTCCTATGTGCAGGGTCTTGTGTTTTAAGTCTGAAAGTACTAAAAGAGGATGCACTGGCTGGGGTGGCTGGAGGCACCAGTTTCTGGCTGGTGTCTCAGGAAAATCCTTCAACAGGAGAATTCTCTCAGCAGAGAAAATTGTTGGGGAGTGTTGCAGAGTCTGCTGGGGATGAATGTCTGAAGAGGAAGATGTCCCTGTGGGTTTTAGGATTCTTAGCTATTATGGGTGTGAAGATTAAGGGAAGTTTGTTCTTGAAGTCTGTGAAATCAATTGAATCACTGTGGTGTGGGGTTTTTTTTCCTTTTATTTTTTTTTCTCCCCAGCATTGCTGCTTAAATAATTTTTCTGACTTTATTGCTACTACCTACCTAAATGTTCTGCTGAACACTACTATTGCCTTCCTCCTCTGCTCAATCATGCACTCCTGCCTCTATGGTACTGTTAACTCAGACTTTATTTTCATCATCATAAAACAGCCTGCAGTCCTGTGGTTTAAAATCAACTAATTGAGTAGTGAATGGCAGGTGTAGCTTGGTACAGTTGCAATCTTAGTTTCTTCCACTAGTTGAAAAAAGCTATTGGGAATATATATTTTAGGAGATATACTTTGAATGCCTCTAATTCTGCTACCCTGGATGAGCAGTGTTGGTCATAGTGAAGCTGTACAGGATTCTCTTGGGAGGCGTCTGACAGAAAGCCAAGAGTGAGCTGTAGTCCAAGGCAACAGACTGGCTCAGTGCTGCAGAGTAACTGTATACTTTTATAGACATGTATTTTTTAACAGGTGACTACTTCTAGCCTGTATTTGTGAGGTAATCGGAAGACCGCAGTGGACTCACAGGTTTTCCATATCCTTTTCCTTTTTTCATTTAATTCTGTAGGAAATCCTACATTAGGGATTCTGTAAAGGAGTTTACAGTGATATATGTCTTCTCTTTCCTGTAAACTGTGGAGACACTTTTACTTTTTCCAGTAGTACACATTGCACATATTTGAAAACCAGCTGCTTTGAAAGTAGCTTTCTTTTTTTTTTAAACAATGTTCATAATTAAGTGTATCTAAAACCTCGTATTTTTTCATAATGCTGACTTAAATATACAAGCATGCTATTTGTAGCTTTCCCTCTTTATTTAGATCTTAATTAAATGCACAGAAGGACTTTCTCCTGTTAGATGCATGTCTTTTTACTTTGCCTTTATTTTTGGCTTTTAAAAGCCTCAGAAAAGTGGAGTCTATAAAGCAAGCTTAAATAGTTGTACTTAGCTGATCCTTAGTGCTGGGCAGTGCTGCATACAAGAAGTCTGCCTGACTTTACACTTTCCCTTCCTCTGAGCCTCAGATAGTTTAGATGACCACTAGTCAAAAATGGACTTAAATGTACCTATTTTTTCCCACATGGTTGACTGCCTGTTTTTGGAACCCCAGAGATGAGTTCTCCCTTAGGGAGTTTTTAGGGGAAAGAGGGGTTGCATTTCTCCTGATTGAGCCATGCATGAACTGTGGGCCGTGATTCCCACTTAAAACGCAGAGCAGCCAATGTACAGATTCACTTGATTTGTATTTAAGTGGGGAACGTGAGTGCCCCAGTTTCCTGTGTTGTATCACAGGAGGGAGGTATCATATAGCTGGGCATGGCAGTCCCCAGGGAGGTGCAGACCTGTCAGCTGTACACGACTGTGCTGTTGTGCTCTGAAAAAGCTCTCTGGTGCAGGTGGAGTGAGAGGGCAACTGGAGGAGGATCAGGAGTTGAGGCAGATGAAGGCTTCCCTACTCCCCACCATTGCCCTACCTTTCTCCCTGCTGGGTAAACCTGTGCTTCTTTGGAACTGAGCTATCAAGAGTAATGAAAGAAAATCTGCTATGTTTTATAGATGCATCTTCCCTTACTTAATTTGAGGGTGGACTGTTAATGCCATAAAGGAAGATAGGTTGCTCTTACGTTAGCTTGTCTTTTGAGTGGTTTGAGCACTTTATGATCACTAATTAAACTTTACTATGTGGCTGCTGTAGTCCTAGCTATATCCTCTGAAAGAGCACTTTGCCTAAGGCCACAAAAACAGGTCATGAGCCTCCTTATTTTGACTCATGCATGCACTCTGACTGCTAGAACATGAAGCTTATTGAATGAATCTTATTACTGAGCAGCAAAATATTGTCAGTCAATAACTAAGTGCTATAGATAAAGTGAGTTAAATTAATGTGTGATGAAGTTACATGGGGGAGAGGTTTGGCCTAGAATCTGGCACCTGGCATTTTGCAGGAACCATCTGTTGCCTGTGGTACCAAGAAATCATTTTCATTAGTTACTTCTAAATCTCAGTTACTCAATGCAATTTGGAAACAGAAGTTCTGCCAGGTTATCACTTCAGGTATCTTCCTTGTGAGTGTTGATTAGAAAAGCTTTTCCTTCTGTTTCTCCCATACTTATTTTTGTACTCTTGGCAGGTGTGGGGTGGGAGACTGGAGTGCTCAGTCTACCCAGGAATGAGTGCTCTCACTAGTGAATTTTTTTCCCGCCCACATGTTTTAGCTATATCCTAGGCAGAGTGTCTTCTTAGGTGTAAAAAGGAGTATTACTGTTTGTTCTTTTCCTTGCTTGCCTTATTGGTGGACAGCAGAAAGATTATTGTTGCTCCTGGAGAGGGAATTTGTGCTGTTTAATTTAGAAACTGGGGCTAATCCTGCAGCATTTCTCATTGGCTTCCAGTTTGCCACCAGCTAGCAAAAGCTGTATGTGGAACAAGGAGATGAAAATTGGTGCCAAAGTAGAGTGAGACCCATCACTGCCTCGTGATGAATCTCTAGAGCTATGAGGAACTTCCCAGATGCATGCTGAGCTGAGTGCAGGGCTTGGTATGAAGGGGAAAAAGTGGGTGCTGCTAGAAAGAACTGCTCATAATGTTTTTGTCAAAATAATGGCTTTTCAGAATGTGAAAACAATGTTAGCAGAAAGGATGTATTATTCAGAATTTTCAGATTTTTTTTGTTGAGAGGGAGGGAAATACATTTAAAATTGATTTGAAATGAAAAGTTATGCAGTTGCTAGGAATGAAGCTATTTATATAGCAGTCTCAGTTTTCCCACTTTTTCTATTCTATACTCCTTTCCCAGAAGAAATAAAACTAAAGGGCAAATAATGACTGGAAGTTACTATATCCAAAGCTAGGTAAGGTAGAATATTTAATTTTTCAATTAAAAATAGAAAATTCAATTAAAGCACCTCAGTATAAATAAATGTTCTTTTCATTTTCACTAGTGGCTTTCAATAACAAACAATCATCCCTTGTCAGCTGTATTGCCAACCATTCAGAGATTCGTATTTAGTATAGCAAATCACAAAATATGTCCCATGCAGATATGGAGTACAGTACAGAGATATTCCCTGAGCCACTATCACATCTGTAACCTGAGAAATTCTGGACTGGGGAGCTGCAGGAATTCAAGTATTTTCCCTGCACTGTCTTTTTTTCTTTTTTCTTTTCCTTTCCTATTTTTAAAATATATGAGTTTGAATCCTGACTTGAGCAGGTCGAGTTGGGATTTTGAATTCGCAGCCCAGTCACTCAGAATGTCAATTGTCTTCCAGGGCACTGCACTGTGAGTCCCAAGGCTGGAAGCTCTTTAAAATACCATCTGACTTTTAAAGGAACATTTGCAGGAGAATATATATCTTTTAAGTCTTTCTAAATCTACCAAGTGTGATTGATTTATCAATATGTAGCAACTAATGCTTAAATAAAGAGACGTCTTCTCCAGTGGTGCTAAAATACTCCATTAGAAAATTTGAAATAATTTCTAAGGGCGTTCATTTCCTCTGTACTTCTAGTTAGCTTTTTTTTCCCCCCCTGAGCTCATGTGAGGTATTAAGCTGGCTGACAGACTTTGCTTCCTGGGTCCGTGGCCCTGGCACACTGCTGGGTTTAGGGTTTTGATGCAGGGAGAGAATGAAGAGTGCTGTGCAGTGCCCCCAGTCTGCTTCTCAGGTGTTGAATGGTTATTTTCTTTTACTCTTTCCTTTTGTTTTTATTCAGGTTCGTTTTAAAATGTATCAGGAAACTATGCTCTTCCCCCACCTTCCTGCAGTCATGCCCAAGTACTTCTGACAGCTCAGGACTGTCCAGCCTCTAGACTTCTTGTTTTAGCTAATGTCTACCTCCTTGTCACCCTGTGTATATTCCTTTTACACTTTGCTACGTGTGCACATTCCCTGCCTTTTTGGCTTCTAGTGTTTTGCTTACTCCAGAAAATGTCATTACCTCATAATTAGGTGGTCCCACTGAAATAAGCAGATGAATCCTTTATACTTGAATTTTGTAGAAATCCTTTTGTTTTGCACATCTTAATGTTTGTTTCTGCATTTCAGAGCACCAAGTTTCTGAGGAAAAGACACAATTAAAGAGAAAACTTATAGGGCAAAATAGTGTGAAGTACGAAAATACAATCCAAGAAGATGTAGATGAATTAAAAAACAATAATGAAAACCCTGTTGTGTGTGTAACTTGTCCCAGTCTCTGGGCTCTTGGGCTCACGGGGTTCTTAAGCCTAAAATTATCTGATCAAACAGCCTTCCTTTCAAAACACATTCTGCCAAAATCCCTGTATTTTACTTTGAGCGTCCCTAGGGCTCAGGATCCTAGGTAGCCTTTACTGGAGCTGTTTCAGTCCTTAGTTGTGAGGCCATTGCTGCGGCAGTGACAAGTTTGTTATTCCAGCCTTGCCAGCAGGCAGTCTAGGTTAGGTGGAAGATTGCTTGGTGCACACTGACAGATCACCATGTACTGCTGCAGGCACAGGCCAGGCTGAAATGACTCCATGCAAGCACAGCGTGCTTAGTTTATTTCTTACCTGTCCCATAATTCCTGGTCAGTTTAGAAACTGACCCCTGTCGTGCAGAGCTACAAGTATTTTATTTGATGATCTGGAAAGTTTTCAATATCCTCAGTCATTTAAAGTATTATCCTTTTCCAGCCAAGACACTGACCCTTAAAGATTTTTACAAGGAGTCTGTCTTGGCAAAGATTTCCACCTTCATTTCCCCAGCATGCTACAGCTGAGAAACCTATCTATACGTAACTGCTAATCATGTCCCCCCAGTTACCCTTAAGTAGAAATGGGGATGGGGTGGAGTGAATTTTGGCAGGAATTTTGTATATCAGAGGATGAAAACAGCAGACAGCTGGAAGAATGCATTGATTTCCCGTGGCAGGGAATTCCCAGGCCGCCACTGTGTATACACCCACCAAAAGCAACATATTTCTGGAGCTAGTGATAAGGGAGGAATGGGGTTCAAAAAGAAGAGACCTAATCTCACAGTGCCTGTAGACTTCTTGAGCACTTACCAGGGCACCAGTGTCTGCTCCCTGTGTTTGTCAGCATCAGTCAGTGTGAGAGCTGTGTGAATATGGATCCCTCATGCTTCAGTTCCAATGCTTAACTGGGCTCCCTGAAAGGGATTTGGTTTGTAAACCGAACTTCGACTGTTTAAGGAGCTTAGGAACTGAGCTTAACATTGCCTGTGCTCTGGACAATTTCTAAACACCTTTTGCTAGGTTTAGGTGTTTTTATTTGCTTTGCTGGAAGCTGAGTATAAATTTTTGCATGAGATTCTGAAGTTGCAAGAAAACAAAGTGCTCATTTCATTTAATTTCATGGCTGGGCTTCACGAATGAAGATTTGGGAAGGGCACTACCCATGTTTGTTACAGGCGCATTGGTGGCTAAAAAGACCAATATGAGATAGACACGTCCGGTTGCAAAAGGCACAGCAGAAAGACTCCTTAGGTGGTATATTCTGCAAGACACGATTCTTTCTGCATTGTCTTGTCTCCTCGAGAGTGACCCTGTGTGCTTTCTCAAAAACATCAGCAGCGTTATAGATGGTGTGTCTCCAGACCTCCCGACTGGAGGCCAGAGTAGACCAGTTATGTTGATCAGTATGGCCAAGGCTGAGATGTTGTTTCAGGGA
>NW_021940750.1:22029091-22242005 GCF_001715985.3 Manacus vitellinus
GAAAAAATGGGTAAGGAAAGCTGAAGCTCAGTTAGAGGAGGGATTTGGACGTGTTTTTATAATTGATTTAACTCTTTATTTCAAGTGCCTCTCAATTATTTTTCTGCTAGCACACCAAGGGTAGCAGTGATTTTTTTCTGCAGCAGAGCTAATGCAGTGTTTTCTTAAGGGCTGCAGAGCACAACATGAGATGAGAAAGCGAGAGTTCTTGTAAGGCTGCAGGGCTTGGAGCAACAGAAGAGGGAAGGAAGGGGCTGTTCCTCCCCTGCCCTGAGGCGGCTTGGAGCTATGGAGCAGAGATGCAGGGATGCAGCTCAGAGCTATGGAGCAGAGAGCAGCGGGTGGCAAGGAGCTCCTGTCTCTATAGTCACCCCTGGAATCTTCTTTAATTCTGCCAGAGACCAGTTTAACCCTGTATCATCAGTATTTCCCACATGTTTTAAATGCGATAAAAAGGGGTGTTACGCAGAGTTTAACATATTTCTAAATGGGGCTGGCGCGCTTCTAATTTATTTCCCATACCAGATGAAAAATGTTTCTTCTGTGTGGTATTTGAACAAATCATGTATTTAACTGCTAAGGGATTTTCCTTTGTTTTCTGCACATTCAGCTGGCAGTCCTTTAGTAATAATGGTGTCATGGTATGAAGATTTGCAAGACTTAGGTCAAGCAGTGAAGTTTATTTGGTACTTCAAATTTACATATGGTTAGGTAAGTGACTCGCATTTTGCTATCTGATGAGTGGTAGGTTAAAATCCTGACTTCTATTTCCAGCACAGAAATACATGATCATACAAAGAGTTACAATACTGTAGCTGTAAGCAAGTACTAATGAGAGAAATTATTATTTGCAATTTCACAGCTGTTTACATGTCTAGAGCCAGCTAAAAGTATCCTACTGAAATAGGACAATATCATTAATTCCACTTCATTGAAAAGTGAGTTTCATAAGGAAACTAAATATCATGACATTACTGAGGCCTAGACAAAAGAAGCATCTCATCTCATCAGGTGCACAAAACAATTCTATTGCAGAACAAGTGGAATTCAGGAGCTATAGTGTATCCCAGGTTTACTAAACCAAGCCATATATAGGTGGTAGCAGTGGCAGCATCCTCCTGTTATAGTTCCTTCTATTTTTGGATTTATACCTTTACTCTCAAATGGAGTAACTTGAGCACTTGGGGAATGGTAACCAACTTTAATATCCTGATGATACATTTCCTAGACAACTACATTGATCGGTAGTCTAGAAGTACCTAGTAGATAGAGAAACTGTACTGTATCTCATTTCTGTTACCCCGAGAGCTTGGCTGACAAGATCTAGCTAATAACAAAAAAGTGTGTGCCAGACGATTTTGATGAACAAACTCCATGTACAGAGAGCTTGAGAAGTACCATTCTGTGGCCTCTACATTGTGAGTCTGAGACCAAAAATATGGGGGACAAATTGACAGTATGCTGCTCTTTGATTTGCAAGGGCCTAGTACTTGTAAGCTTTTAAAATGGATGGTACATTTTCCACATTGAGGAGATCTGTGCTGTGGCAATACACTGATGTGAACATCACACCACTTAGTTTTAAGTGATTTTAGGTGAGGAGTTTTCCTAGAGATGCTGTCGCAGAGCATTAACTGAATCCTGTTCTAAGCAGCTTTATCTGGGATGTTTGGTATCAGTTGGCTTTCTTCATCCAGTCTAGTCTTGCCTTCTCAAATTCTTCCCAAGCTCCTGCTCTTGTTTTCTTTCTGCAGCTTCTGCATCCCTGCAGATGGCTGTACCCCACAGTTAGGTCTTTATCTAGACATACATATTTAGCTGTGTGTAGGAACTGCAAGTTACTTTTTATTTATTTACTTTGAAAGACTCCCTTAGCTCCCATCTGTTAAAAATTCTACCTCTACTTGTTCTCCCCGATTGAAGGCTTGAAGGAAGGGAGGAGAGGATAATCTTCTCTCCCTAACAAGCAGCTTATATTTAGCTGAGGAACAAAATAACCCAGATCTTTGGACTACCTGTGGATTAGGCTCCTGATGACTGGGGTTCCTGCTTCTCGCATTGATCAGATCTGGGCCAGGCCTGTGAAGCAGCTCCTCCACCCACTCTAACAACCACCCCAATCAGTGGTAAATGTTTCTTTTGGAGGGAGGGAGGGTTGGAGGGAGAAGAAGAAGAGTGAGAGTCCTGTTCCTTCCTTTCCATCTTTTCTTATTGCTTTCACTAGAAACTAAATTGCAGCCCCCAGAGCACCTTGAAGGATTAAATGCTGATCAAAGGCAGGTTTAACCATATCCCCAGGACAAGCTGCTTAGACACCAAGCAGCACAAGCTGTGGGTTCGCACAGCAACCAGAAAAGCAGAATAAATTAACAATTATCATTTCAGCATGAACAGAGCCGAGTTTTGGAAGAGGAGGCACTGGGAGGGTTCGGGGGAGCAGAATATGGGGGATGCAGATGGAAATGAAGTCAACGTTTATCTCATACATATAGCCAGAAGACATGCTCTTCTTCTGATCTTGGCTGATTTTTGGTGTTGGCTGCCAGACACTGCCTTTTCCCTCCTCGGGTTTGGGCTTTTCAGCATAATAGCATTAGTAGCATTAGATAGGAGTTTGTGTTATTAGTTACAACCTAAGGGAGAAGGAAATCTTTGGGGGATAAATTAACAGACCCCTCAGCTATCCTGATTGGCACTCAACCCTTTATTTCCTGCCCACTCTGTTCCAGCCCAGCTTTTTATAGGCTTGCAAAATGTGGAGTATCTTATTCATCTGTTTATTTTGCAGTGATTTCCCCAAGTGAATTCGGCACTTAAAATTTCTGGCTTGAACATAATCAGAGCACACAGTTCTGCTCTGGGTTTTCCTAGCATTGGCAAAATCTGCGGAAAAAGGAAGATGATAAGTGGGGGAGATACTGAAAAGGATTATTTAGCTTTAAGGATAGATGAGTTAGCAAAGACTACTTAACTGTTAGTGGAAGGACTGTGAAGAATCAGGCAGCAAATGATCAGTGTCTAGTTCTCACAGTCTGAAATAACATAGGACCAAAGGGCCAGCCAGTAACACAGGGCAGAGATATAAAAAGAAAGCATCATTTAGTGCTGTGAACAAAAGCCTACATTTTTATATCATCTATTGCCACGGGGCACCAGAACCCAGTTCATACATTCAGTCAAAATAGTAACAAGTTGCTGGTGTAAGACCCTGGATTGTGTGTAGCCATCTTTATAGAGCAGGAGGAGGGATGCAGTAACTCCCATCCAGCTTTCTCGGAGCCCAGCAGCAAACCTTTTCAGGGCTTTGAAAATGATGTCAGGCTGCTGCTGTTGTAAGGGAAGAGCAGGTATGGACAGAGGAAAGGTATATATAGGGTTTCTATGTCTTCCCTCCTAGTCCTATGTAGAATTCAAGTAGAGAGAGTCTGAAATCCTGTTTACAGTCCCAGTTCACTCCCTGCCCTCATGGAGGAATATGCCTCAGAGTCATATTTGGGCTCTAACAAAGGGATATTCAAATCACATATCTCAAGTCATTATCTAATGACTAGAGGTCAGGCAGGAGTCTCTCCCTGTGGTGCCTTTGCTGGATGAGCCAAGTGTGCTGCAAGCTCTTCTTACTCCCTGAGTGGGGTTCAGAGGTAGAAAGCAAAATCTGATGGACTATCCATCCAATTCAGTATGAAATCTCAATATTCTTCTGAAAATTAAGCAGTCTCAGAGGAGAACCCCTCTTGCACACTGGTGTGGAACAGGCAAAGGGCTCTAATTCTCTGTTCAGCTATCAAGTATGCATGTGAGTAGCATGAGCAGCAGAAGCCTTTCATGAAGGTATATCTTTATTTGTACTAAATAATGAAAGGAATTCCTTATGAGTGAATAAACCTGCCAAAAGGATTCAACTTTCTCAATAAAACTTCTTTGCTGTGAGTCTGTTTTGCTGCATGGGTTAGAAGCCATCATTTGCTACACAATTAGCAACCCTTTAAGAAGAGAACATAAATAAAATTACCATGTTATCTCACTTGTCACTTGAGAAACAAGCACACACTGCTTTGTTTTGACCCCCTGGATAGTTTTGCTTTAACGAAGAGTTTGGCTTAGGAACCTGCGAGTTTCAATGTGATTGGAGTGAAGGGTGATTTACTGGTCCATCAAATGCTGGGAAAACAATGGGGCTGAGCTCAGGGACTAAGAGGTCAGTTGGTTTTAGCTCCTGATGTTTATTCTACTTCTGAATTATTTGATATATACGGGGCTTCCACCCTGTATAGCCACAGAGGGTCATCTAAAGCTTGGATTTTGGAAGAAAGAAAGAGGCTGAGCTGTACATGCCTCGAGGAAATACAGTAAGATGATGGCTTTGTTGAACTGGCATTAGTAAAGTATACAAGTACATATAAAGTATTCTGATGTTGAGATGTTATTAGGATGACTAGTAAAGTTAAAAAGAGAGGTCAGAAGAGCTTCTGGAAGGAAGGGAAGGGTTTGTCTGGTAGTGTTAGATGTACTCTGGAGGTTTTATGGCTTTAGGATTTTTTTTTCCATTTGGGAAGCAATCAGCCTTCCATGAGCACGTCCTCTGTAAGCTAAGCAAAACTTTGTTTTGTGCCTCTGTGAGTTTTGTTCTTATGCTAAGATGTGCCTAAAGAATTTTGATGTTTATTCTCAACACTCACGCACTAATTAGAAAAGCACAATTATCTCTGTTTACAAGCAGGAAAGCAAGAATGTCATGCTGTAGCTAAATTTACTCTGCATGTATACTGTATTGCACCGTGAAGTAATGGTCTCCCAGTCATCTGAATCTTTTACCGGGATAAGATCATGTGGCACCTCCGCATCCTCTCATTTTTCCAGGTTTTCCATTCATGAAAACTAGGGTGTTAAGTGGGAGGGTTGACATGTACCCAATTCTTGCCCTAGTTTGGATTTGGGACACACTTAGAGTACAGACAATGGACTTGGGAGTGTGGAAGCTCCCCAAGACCTAGTGCATGCTCCTTCCTCTTGGGCTGGAGTGGGAGGAACAGTGAACCTGGCAAAAATTAACTTTCCCGACTGCCCAGAGTGAATGATGCAGAAGCAATAGTTGTGGATGACTGACTGCACAAGTGGTATCAGGTTTTTGGGAAAGACAGGAGAGCACAGTAGAGCCTCTGCTGTTGGAGGACACTGACTCCAAGGGCACAGGAACAGGCAGGGAAGAGGGGAGACAAGCAAGAATGAAACTTCCCAATCAGCTGAGAGAAACAAGATGGGCTTTGAGGCAATGACAAGAGGGCTTTGTGGAGGTGCAGAGACACTTAGGAGACAAACCTCATAAAAATATAAGGAGGCTGTCATTTTAGTACTTCTCTCCTGACTTGGCTAGGGCGGTGTTCTTCCTTTGATGGTGTGGCTGTGGGGCCTGGGAGGGTCACAATTCTCAGCAAACTCTCAGTCTGCTGAGTGTGTGTGTCTGCATGTATTTCTGTCACAGAGAATTCAATTCACCTATGCACATGCTCATGTCATATATCACCAAGTGATGTCAGACCTCATCTTGTTGGTCTTTTTTCTAATGCTTGACGTTGAGACTTTAGAGTTTGATTGCTGCAGGAGGAAAATGAAGGACTTGCACTGAGGAGTTGATCCACGACAGAGGCATCCAGCCACTAGGAGCTTGTGCATCAGGAAGCCTTGGGACATTTATAGACAGAAGTGGTTTAGCTGGCACCTTGCCTGGTATGTTGGATTTCCAACAGGTCTAGTAACTACGGCGGTGTTGGATCAAGGATTGGACCTGATGATCTTGGAGATCTTTTCCAACCCATTTGATTCAATGATTCTTTGATTCTATGTGTAGCTACTACCTGCCACCTCAGGAGGGCTGTGATCAGTTGTAATGTGTTGTATCCTGATGGAAGTATTTTGAATTGAAAGTTCTTGACTATAGAGAATATATTGCATTCTTCAGAGTTTTCTAATGTGTTTTAAGAAATGATATTTTGTAACACCTAGATAATTTCTTGGCCATTTTTGCTGGAATTGAGGGAAATCTTGCAAAATGCCCTTGAGGTGCTTCTGCAGCAGGTGTGTTCCTGGCTGTGCTTTGCTACATGTCAGTGGAAAAGAAATTAAATTAGAAAAAGTGCTTTTATTGCAGCACTTGTTTTTTAAATTAATTTGGGCATTTGTTTAGCTTTACTGGGAATTGGGATTTCCCACTCTGAGCTCAGATAGCAAAGACTCTGGGAAATGTTGGTGCAGCACCCTCCACATCAGTGGGGTTAAGATGGAATGAGGCACTGTATTGGCTGTTTTCAATAATTTTAAGCCTGTTTTGTTCCTCTGTCGCTCTGCTTCCTCCATAGCCTGTGGTATGCAGGCTGATTCATCTAAACCATATTCAGGTCAAACATCCATAGAAGTCAAAGGAATTTGTTTGGTGTTGGACTTGGTACCACAAAGAACAATTACAGTTATTGGGGCTATGTATGTGATGTTGGTTATTTGCTGTGTTTCTTTCATGTCGTTGCCAGAGTTCCATGTTCACAGCCCAAACAAAAGACTATAGGTAGCATAGTAAGCCTGAGTGTGATGCAGACTAACCTTCGCTAGACTGGAGGAAGAAGAAAGTGCATTCACAGGCTATTTATTGTGTTTGTGACATGCAGGAGTTGGACAAGACCAATCTTGTGGTCTTGGCACAGAGATGTCAAGAGATTTGTGCCCATCCTGTGCAATGAGCTTCCAGGTACCCCAGACCCTACCATAGGAGAAAGCTGCAGCTCTTAACAGTATTTCTGTTCTTGGTTCTTTTGTTGCTTTCTTTCTCAGTTTTTCTTCCTGTTTATTTAACAATTCTCTAAGTAGTTGTGCTTCTGTTCCACATACAACTGGTAGATGTAAATGAGGCAACATGTACCCCCAAATATAGGAACAATATTTGCAGCCAAGGCATATTGTGCACAGTGTATTCAGATGTGTAAAATATCCTTGACATTCATTTACCTATAGATCCAACCATAACCCTACATGGCATATTCTCCAGTCTTCTGGCAGGCATGGAGCCAATTTCAAGCCTAGCATAAACAGATGCCACTCTTCAGGCTTCAGCATTTTGAACTTGGTGCGCTGTACCTGCCAGGCAGGCCACTCTGCATTCTTGCAGCAGGGAAGGCAGGGGAGTCTGCCTGTGAATGGGTGTGCCAGAATGGGAACATCTGTCCCCTGACTGGCAGAGCCGTCAGCCGGCATGGGGACTGTGCAGGGCAGATCAAAGGGATCCTCTCTCATCTTTCTCATCTTCTCCACGAATGTTATCCATCTGCACTGGTATTTGCACATTCTGCCAAAGTGACAGCATCATTACCACTTGCTTAGTATTTGAGCTGCTGGAATATTTTCTGCATTATTTAATGCTCAGATAAGATAAAGGTGAGATAACATGTTTGGGTGGGCAGTGAGGGGCTCTGTGCTGCTGGCTCCCCATGCTCGCAGGGAACACTGCTCCTCTGCTCTCCAAAGGGGTACCTAGGTTGCTGAGAAAGCTGCTTGACACCTAATCCTGTTACCTTCAGGTGGGAAATCTGGCCCTCTCAAGCCTGAATGGCAGGAAAATCCGAGGAGCCTTGATAATTATAACATTAAAAAGTTTCACCCCAGAAATCAGGGAGTAGCTGGAGAAGCATATAGGAGCTGAAGGGGACAGATAGAAATGACCCTGAGAGAAAACTGGAATGCTGTATTTCTGAAGCCAAGACAGCACTAGAGAGCTGAGATTATCCTCACAGAACATAATCTTCTTAGGCTTTGTTCACAGCAGCACTGGGCTGTTTAAACAGAGGAGGGAGGGGTTCCAAACCCTCATGTCTTTTATTTAAATGCAGGCTAATTTTGCACCCTGTGCTCCTCACCCTCCCACTTAGGATTCTGTCAGTTGGCTCAGAACAAATGGCTATAAATCCAGAAACACACTTTTTCCCTCTCTGGTCTTGATGTTGTGCTTACCACAATATTTCCTGTAGGCCTCTGACTCTTGGAGGATGGAAACAAGCTCCCTGGAAGCTGTGAATTTCTCAGCAGCCCCTACCTTGTTTTATGGCTGCAGCACATCTCTGTGACAGCTTGAAAAGAACAGGGGAAGGACCAAGTGGCCTTTATCCACCTTCAAAGGTTCAGAGGAAATGTCATTACCTTTGCCAGCCTCCCTAGGTGTGCTGTTATGTGGCATGCACCACTGTATGGCAGGTGGGACAAGGCTATAGATGCTTCTATTCTCCATTAGAAAGGATATTTTCTTCAGCAGAAAGAAGCTCTTGCTTTCCCTTATCAGAATATGCTTAGTTTGTTACCAAAAAAATTAAGGTTGAAGGGACTGTCAATTTACATTTTTCTCCATGAAAAATCAAATTCCTATCAGGAAAATATAGGTTATGCAGTCCCATCATTTCTCCCTCCATGGTAGTCAGATGTATTTCTCCCCATTAACACCCCTTTGCCACGTACCCTCTGTGCAGATCCCAGGACAGCAATTTCAGTCTCAGAGCTTGCTGTTTCAGATATAGGGAGGCACCCAGCCCCACAGGTGCATTACCTGAAATGTGGAGAAGGGTCATTCCTGCTTCATTCCTATGTCATATATGCCACCTTCCTTCTGCTTGTCTCCCAGCATGACCCTTCTTTATACCTTATCCAACAGAGGTGGCTTATTTTCTCTCTTCACAATGCCACTGCTACCTGTATTGCAGCATCCTCTGAATGATAAGAGTGTCCAGTTGTGCCTTATGCAGCTGTTTGGAGAGGAAAAACAGATGTGTATATATATATGTATGGAAATGGTGTCTCACAAGTCCTCTTCACAGACCACCTGGTAATGAGTGGCTCAAAGAGAGATTAGTCCAAACATACAGAGACAAAGTGTCACTGTTAGAGTGAATTGTACTGTAAATTGAGGGCAGCTGAACAAGATGCATTATAATATGTCTGTTTTGAAATGCATCAGTTTTAAAACAAAGAATGTAAGGCATCCTTATAGACTACCTTAGGAAGCAGTGATTTTTGCAAAAGACTTTGGGGTCATGGCTGTTACTCAGATGAAAATGAGTTCTCAGGATAATGTTGTGCCCAAAGGACTAAATCACTCTCTAGATATGTAAGCAGGAGAATATTGAGTGGGAAAAAAATGCATCTGATCTTAGTATGATAGTGACCGAGATCCATTTCTAATGCTTACAGTTGCTATTATCTTAGACGAGAGTTAGTTCTTAAATATGATAATTGGTAAAAAGATTGGAAAATTTGTCAGTGAGTGATGAGTGGTATCCACCTGAAAAAGAGGAAACATGGAAGACCCTGTTGTTCCCTACAACTGCTTGAAAGGATCTTGTAGTGTGGTGGGTGTTGGTCTCTCAAGTAAACAAGTGATAGGATGAGAGGAAATGGTCTTGAGTTGTGACAGGAGGTTTAGATTGGATATTAGGAAAAATTTCTTCACAGAAAGGGTCTTCAAGCATTGCAACAGCCTGCCCAGGGAAGTGGTAGTCACCATCGCTGGAGATATTGAAAAGACATATAGATGTGGTGGTCAGGGACATTGTTTAGTGGTGGACTTGGCAGTGTTAGGTTACATTTGAACTCGATGGTCTTAAAGGTATTTTCCAACCTAAATGATTCTGTGATTCTGTAGGATGGTGGGGTGACAATAAAAATCTGCAGTTACCTACAAAAATGGTAAACAACAATTTAATAAGAGAGCTTTTACATTTTTAAAAGTGAAAGTGTGACATAATTGTGTGGCTGGAAGTTTAAGCTGGACAAATGTAGACAAGGAACAGTCTGCACATTTCAGTTTTCTGCAGTGTGGGAAAGCCATCACTGCTGGCAATTTTTAGTCAAAAATCCTCTCTCCTACCCCCACCGAAAGAATTATTAAAAAAAAAAGAAAGGAATTCGATAGTTTGGACACAGCTATTAGACTTCAAGTAGGATTTTAAACAAGAAAGTTAGTTTGAGTTGTGTTAGAGTTCAAAGCAGATTTCTTCACGGCTGAAGAAAAAAATAAATCATGCATATCCATCTCTTCCATCTTCTGCAGAATCTTCACTGTTGAAGCCTTGCACGGGAGGGCAAGAAACAACAGCTTCTCCTCCCCCCGTGGTGATTCTTTCCTTGCACTAGTTGAACTCCCCCAGTCCCCTCCTGCTGTGTACAGAGCTGCAGTGTAGGTGACTTACAACATCAGCCTTTTCATTCTAAGAGGAAGTAAGCTAACATCTTTCTCAAATCATTTAAGCACACAGAATTTATCTTGCAAAAGCCTGACTACTAGACTTTTCTTTCTCCTGCTGCCTTGTCAGAGCAAAATCACATAATCTGTATGTGACATAAAAAAGAAAAAAAAAGTAAAAAACATTCCTGTAAGAGATTGTCACCTTGCCATTGTCTTGAGTCCTCTTTCCTTACCCACTGGAAATGGGGAACTGTTTCCTTTTTGGTAAAGAAGGACACATGCTTTTTAACAGGTGATTCCTTAAAGCTGTAATTTACATCTCCTCCTCCTCCTCTTTACCAACCCACCCATCACGCTCAATCTCCTGTTACATTTTGCTAGTGCCACCAAGTGCTGGTCATAAACCATCGCCCTAATTACTCAGAACATGGGGTTGAACGGTTAGTTAGCAATGCAATTGCAATTACGGCAGCTTTTCAGGTCTAATAGCACTTTATGTTTCACTGCTTTTTATATGTCACTGGTTAAGATGATGAATTAGAGGTACTAGTGCACCACCTGCTCATGTTCTCTCTTGGCAATAGTAGCATACCCATGGTGATGCTGTCTAGAGATAGGGTGGTAGCTAATTAGGAGCAGCTGCAGGTGGCTGGGGGTGATTGACCTGTGCTACTCTGTGGACGTAGCGTTCTTAGTCTGAATTTTCCCATATTCTTTCAAATATGTGATCTGTCTGTTTCACCACCATAAGTACAGTATATAATATTGTTTCTTCTCTGTGTTAAAGGAGATTCCACAACAGTCTTGGGGTAAAAGCAACAAATGCAAACCCTTGGAGAAGAGGAATATTAAATTGTATGCAACTTTTCCTTCTCTTAACTTTAGCTTCTTAAAATGGGGTATGAAAGGAAAAAGAGAAGCTGCAGCTTTGAACTTTTAATGTATCACAGTATCTTTGAACTAACTGGTGCATGAAATGTTCTTAAAATTCCTTAAAAATATGATAGAGAATTATGATGTGTAGACTTTTTTCAGGGATATATGTTAGGGGGATGAATATTGGTATAAAGGACAGAGTTTAGTCTGAGTCTGATCTTGAAGTTCTTGGGTATTGGCTTGTAATTAAGAGCTTTAATTGTCTGGTCTGAGGCTCTCTGAAGAACTCTCCCTTACATTGCCCTTTATCAGTTTTAGAAGATAATATTTAAGCAGCACTGTATTAATACTCTCATAATTGCTAATAAAAAACCTGTACATTTTCTCATCATATCTTTGATTCAAGTTCAAGGGAAACTAGCTCTTTAGCTAGAGCCTTTAGAGGAATTTTAATATGACTGTGTTAGTTTGGATATATGTAGTGTGTCAGTATACTTGGGTTAAAGTGCTGAATTGTTGAATTTAATTGATTGAATATGGCTGCAGTGGTAAATTGACAGCCTGTCTGCCAGCTTCCTCTTTTTATTTACAGCATATGTATACAGTGATGGTAGTTTAAGCTACTCACATACACTTATGCTGACTTGGAGAACTCCTCTGTATGATCAGAAAGGAAATCTCTGTTATGCAGTCATTCCTTGTATTAGCTGTTGAGGTATTCCCCAAAAGACTCCTTGCTATTTTAGAGTACTTGTTTGATAACAGTATATGTTGGTTTTGCTGCATCGATACTGTCTCTGAAAATCAGATCCATATCCATGAAACTCACATCAGAAGGGTCCTGAACCACCAGCAGACATTTACTTTCAATTTGCTCAATCTCAGTTGCTCCTGCCCTGGATCAACAGAAAGCCAGCAAGCTAGCTGTGAAACGCTACATGGCCTCTTCTTGTCCCCTTTTTGCCAGTTTGGGATCTAAACTTAGGTGAAATAAGTTCCTGTCTCAGTCCCAGCAGCTTTCTGAAATATGAATGACAGCTGGAGACAGAGGAACCTGACATACTGTGCAAAATGAAAATATGTCAGGGAGAGAAACACACTAACGATGTGGATGGATTTTTTTTTTTTTTTTTTTTTTTTTTGTGGAGCAGAAGGTATGTGGCCAAAGAGGTTCTCAGTGTTACTGAGGAGACATTTTGTGGCAAGAACAGTAGAGTGAATGAAGCACACCACAGAGTCATGTGTCTGCCATGAGGGTAGCTTGCTGGTTGTAGGAGACAGAAAATGTAAATAGACACATTTTAAGACTACATTCTACCTAATATTTTAAAACAGTAGTACAGTTGCAGTACAATATATCAGCCAATAGGTAGAAAAGAGCCAGGAGTGTCTTGACCACATTTGAAACAGCTCAAGGAAATTAAGTAATTATGCTTAAGGGTACTGAAATTACACTCTGTTCCTATACAAATAGGCTGCTTTTATACAATTTAAAATAAATACATATACTAATAAGTACATCTTCATATTTCCAGTCTCCTCTCAAGGTAACAAGCAGAAAGCAGTTGTACAACAGTTGACACATTTTCCTGCCTTTGCTGCTGATACTGATGACCAGATCTGGGGATGCATGTGCATCTCACGCACTGTTGCATAACAGTGTGTTTTGTGAGCTGATTTATTTTCAGCCTTCTAGCACATGACTGCTTCAGACCACTCTCTCTTCTTGTCCCAAATTTCTCTTGCTCCCTCCCACAGTCCTTCTTAGCATGCTGTTTTGTGGCTAGCGCCAGTCTGCATATCCTTTAAGAAAAAACCCTTGAGGAATATCGTGCCATTATGAATGTGTCCCAGACTTTTTCCAAGATATGCTCAAAATAATTTTTCCCCTTTTACAGCATTGCCCCATTTCCTTGATTTAAGATGACTCGACTTACGTTTCCTTAAGTTTTAATCATCTTTTTCTTTGCAGAGCGTGGCATATACCTTGCTTGAACTTGGCCAGTTATGTCCGAATTTGGACTGTCACATACTGAAAGCAGGCCAACCTCACATTTGGCTGGCTTAGTAGAAAGAGGCAGTATGCAGAGGAAGTTAAACATCCTTAGGGTATGATGTGGTTTGTTGGGCTCCCAAAGACAGACAAAGATATTTCAACTAGGGAAACTGGGTACATAATACACTAATAATTGCCTGAAAGCAGTGAGGAACATTTAGCCCTTTAGCCCGTTGCTCATTTACTGTGTGCATTACTGTTTGTCTGATAATGAGCGGAGGGACAAACAGCATGGGACTGACAATGTAGTATTGTAGTGTGCTGGAGTTGAAAAACAGGCTACTCTTAGAGGGGAATGCCACTCCTGAGCAGAAGCCTGTCCTATTTTTTGTTTAGGATGAGGGCCGTGTATATGCTGTGCATATTAGATATCTTTCTTACAGAGCTTATGTCATAAATATTATCAAGACAAAGAAACCAGTATTAAGACTCACATGTGTTTAGGGGGAACTGGACATGATTCTTTACTCCTGCACCAGTATCACGTTCCTGCTTAATCTCTCTAAAATTCAAAATCCCTGGACCTTAAGAATAAGACTGTTTGCTGATCCCCCTCTGCAGCAGCCCTTTCTTGCTGACAGTGTAATATCTTTTTGTAGGATTTTTCCTACTGTCATGCCTTCCTGGTAATCTTGAAGCAGATGTGTGTTTGATACCTACATTGTCCTCTTTCCTCTGTATCCTTCATTTCCATTTTGTTCTTTTCTCACTAGATCCCAAGAAAAGAGCAAACAGTCATGTCACCTCATTGCTTCCGATACCATCACTGTTATTCTTACCCTCTCAGATCTGGTTCTCAGTTCTGAAAAGCAGTCTCCCCAGACTCTAGTATAAGTTTGAAATCCAGAGCAGGATTTGACTTGAGCCTGACCCTGTCTTCGACTGCAGTATGTATTTGCATTCTCTCTGCTGTGCCTAGCTCATCCTTCTGTCTACGACCTAGCAGAGGTGAGGAATGGTTCCCAGAGCCCATCTCCAATAGGCTGAAACCTGTGAAAACAGAATGTGTAGGAGATCCTTACCTTCCCTCAGTTTTAGTGAAAGGACAGTGTTTAGAGCTAGGCATGTTTGTGCTTCAGTGCACATGGAAGCTGGAGTGTGCAGGAAATGCAATGCAGCCTTTTGGTGGCAGCTCTGTGGCTACCTGACCCTCTGAACACATCTTGAGAAAGGAGGGAAATACTGTTGTCCCTTAGCAGCACAGGGACACTGAAAACAGAGTCCTGATCCCCAATACTGATCTTCTTGTGTTGTACCTATTAGTCATTACATTCTTTGGGAACTGGCAACAGAAACCGGAAATCCTGACTGAGCCAAGCCTCTTGATTCCTTATTCTCATTACTCTTCTTCCACCTTTATTCTTGTAGCATGTAAGAAGCAACATTATTCCATACGGATTATAACCCTTATACTATGCACTGCTTGGTTTAATATTGCACTAGAGCATTGAGGGAGAATTTTATTATTTTTATCTTCCCTTTTGTAAAGAACAAATATAAGTTAATTATATATCTAAAAACACATGTGACCTTATATAATCATTAAATGAAATATCATCATCAGCTTAATAGCCAATTGGAAAGGGAGAAAAGCAGCCCCAGACACACACAAGGGAGTCCTAGGTGAGAGGGAATGGTGTCCTATGCCTGGAGGAAGCCAAAGTCAATGTGATCACTACTGGGCCACTGCAGAGTGCTGTGGACTGGAGTTGGAATGGGCTAAGGTTACCTTCACAGCTATAATTTCATTACTGCTGCTTTTTCACGGAAAGTGACTTTTTTCATTTGTTCAGCAAATGAGGCAGAGGAAGAATGGAGGGATATGTGGCACGGAAGTGATTTCATAAACCCCAGGCTGAATTCATGTTTCTTATGAGCTGGGAATAAGAAGATTGGGTTTGGTTCTTTTCTCACTTTGACTGTGATCTGAAAGTAGTGCTACAGAAGCTAGAAAATTTGTATCACATTGAAACTGCATAAATGCAAGAGGGTTTGGGCCAATTTTTCAAATAATTGCTTAGTTTCAAGGGGTTTTCCTAAAGGACCATTCCTGGCTAATTCTGCTTCTGTACAGGCTTCTGATTATGTGAAGTTTGTGAAAAGAACCGGAGAGCTTTACCTCCTGCTTTGCCTACCCACAAACGAAGATCTATACTTGCCATGTCAAATTTAAGGTGAAGAAAAAGATCTCTGTATTTCAAAGGATTTTCAGTGCCTTTTTACAAACAGTAATCCTCTAAAAGCCAAACAGTGTAATACCTCGTATCTCCAAATTACTTTGCATCAGAAAGGTGGAGATCAAATTCTGTCCTAACTTTCTTTGAAGAGTACCAAGACTAAGATACAGTGACAGAGAGAACGATATGTGGAGACCTTGGTAGACTCTTAAAAAAGAACTAGGAGGCTTTCCTGTGTATTTTTTAACTGTCATAGGCATTATCGAAACTGTGGCAGCATAGAAAGAGTGTGAAGTTTAAAGGTGAGGAGAGGAACATACCTCTCAATTAATTTCTCATATGCAGCAGCATTATCACCTATTTAGATATTTATCTGCAAACTGAGAAAATTGAAAAACTAAGAGACCAAATAAGACATGTGCTTCAATACCATTAGTGATCTAAGCCTGCATGCCTTTGACCATAACTGTCTTCAGTGGGAGATACAGTTCTTGTGTGTTGAAAATCAGATTTTTAAGTATTTATTTTGTTGTAAGTGCTTAAAATTAATTACTGTGGTTTTACATTTAGAAACTTAGTCTAATGGCACCATGGCACCAGTATCTAGAGATAGAAAGTATTGGAATTATTCTGACGTTGTTCTTTTTACTTCAGTAGAGGTTTTCCATGTTTAATCATTCAGTGTTTCAGATTTCAGGCCTGCACACACACAGTGCAGGTACGTGTCTGTTTAGGGTTCATTGCACCATAGAGGAACTCTGGTCTGATCTTAGTGTGGTGGGATTGTAATGTGCTGTAAACTAATTTGATAAGAAATGGACACATCATCCAGTCAAGAGATAGATAGACAGACAGACACTTCCCCCATATTGGGAGATATGCCTTGCCATACTTGTGAAGGAAACTATCTATCTTGCTAAAATGTTAACTGTCTACCTTTTTTACTTTCTTCTGTTTCAAATTTTACTTAGGTTAGATTCAATAAATGACATTTCTTCAGTGGCTTTCACATATGTTGGATGTTGCTGATAAAAGCCTTATACTTGCTGCATTTACATGACAAATGGATGCCAGATACACTCTGAAACTAATTTTTAAGCACTTAAGGGCACTTTACAATACTTGTTACATTAGATGCAAACGCTGGTTTCTGCAAAGTCAAAAACTGTTTCAAGGATAAGAAGTGGATCGAATTAATAAAGCTGAAATTATATTGGGTTGCTTCAAAACCATTTGTTTGTGTACAGAATACCTGGAAAATCTCTCATTCTGCAAAAATAATACCACCCACCTAAGCAAAGACAAATCAATACGGAAAATACCTCTGCAAAATGTAGCAGAACTAAAAGGAGACTTGAGGAGGATCTAAATTAAAAGTCTTATAGGAACGCTGTGAAAAGATAATCTCCAACACTTCAGTGCAATTTTTTTACAAACCATTAAGTACTCCTATGTTTTACATAAAAAAAATTACATATTAATATCTAGCATTTAGGTTGCATTTTTCTGATTTTCAAAGTGCTGTGTAATGTCAGAATCTTGTTGTCATCTTGACGCCTTGTCTATTGATGCCTTGTATGTTTTTTTAGTACTTACATTTTTTGTTTAGTTTTTCCAAATGCAACCAATTCAGTGCTTAATTTACCTTATATAGTTTGCTGCTGGTATCCTGAATTTGACCTGAAATACAAAGACAAGTAGTACAAGGAGCTTGTCTTCTGTCTTAAAGAAACAACTGGGATAAAAAAACCCATCTGTCTGCTGAAGGAAAGCTCTTCAGGTGGTGTGAACCGACTTCAGCAGAGCTGCACAGACTTATCTTCACTGAAAACATGGCTCAAAATAAAATAATTTCCACAGTAGAAGAAATGTCTTAAGACATCCAGAGGAAAAAAAAAAACAACATGCAAACTGATACAAGCTACCTGACAGGGTCAGTTTAGTAAAGATTGAACTTAGTCATTGGTCCAGAGAGGAGTTGGTTAAAGCTTGTAGTGAAGAGATTATGAGGTGTCATTTGCTGTGGGTTCTTGAGAAATTATCTGGAATGTGGTTTGAATGGCATTGCTATACCCTCCTTCTGTCTAGCAGCACTTGAGTCATCTTCTTGTTGAATTTCAAGAGCCACTAGAGAGAAGAGGGACCAAGGCTGGTGTCAGATCCTGGTTGACAAACCACATCGGTTTTGCAGGATCTTTTGCATTGTAGCAGGATTGCAAAAAGCAGGGATTCTCAGAGCAAAATGCTCTTGTATTTGATTTGCTACATCAGGGGGATGAATGGATAGAGTAGTTAAACCAGTCCAAAGAAATGAAAAACAATCTACTTCTCTTGACTCGCTATTTCTGAAAAAGAACTAGGTTTAGAAACTGGTTTAGAAAACATTTGGTGCGGTTCTGCTATTCAATTGCTTTGTATTTTTGCATCAATGTAAATTAATCCAAAACTGAAAATATCAGAACTCCAGCAAGAATATTTTTTATAGCTTACTCCAAAGAAAAGATAGATCCAATTAAAAACAATTTGTGAACATAGTCAAATTCCAAGGTATTTGTGCCTTGATGTAGATTGGAACTTTTTCTGATTCGGATTGTCTTTGCTTGGAATTAAAACGGATCAGAAATGTTGACCATGAACATACTCCTCTGAGATTTAAAGTGCAGCTTTGTGAAACAAAAGGTTTTTGAACAAACATGAAAAGGTGATGGAAATGTCAAAATATATCCCAGGATATATCAGCAGACCTGTCATACATCCAGCAGAAATAAGGAAGCATTAGTGCTATTGTGTACAATTGTGATGTGGATTCTTTTAGAAAGTGTGTCTAGTTTTAGTCACTTCCATTCAAGAAGGATGAGTTTCTTCTGGAACAGAAAACGGGAAGAGCTTCAAGGCTGTCGAGGAATGAAAAATTCTTCATGGAAAATAATTGTAGAACAGTTTGAATTGTTCAACCTAGAAGAGCAAACGCTAGGAAAGGAGATGACTATTCCCTGTAACTGCATCAGATGAACACCAAGGAGGATAAGGGCTCTTTGAACTTGGAAAGGCAAATTTTACCTAAAAAGAAAATGGTATAAATTTGAGATAGGTAAGTGGAATTCAGAGATGAGAGGAAAATTCCTAACCCTTACAGTGGTGGTTTTCTTGGACAGTTTCCAAAGAGAGATGGGCAGATAAAGACAGTCATAGAACTGTTTTTAAGATGGAGCTTGAAAATGCTTTTTCAAGCAGAGCTGGTATGGACAAATGGAGAAGGATAAGAGATAGCTCTGCCTAAGTTTGAAGTTGTTCAAACATGAATAAGGTCAAGTCCAGAAGTTTCAGAGTTATCATAGCCTGGCACTGTGACCGAGATAATGAGACCTGTTGAGCTGGAGGACATATTAGCCTGGGCACAGCACCACAGTAATGTAGCTGCCAGTCTGCAGCCAGTTCATTTTAAACCAGCTTTGAGCACAGAATGGAGTGAAACATAGTTATGTCTTTTGTGTAGATATGCTCTGAGTTTCGCAGAATAAACACAATTCAGGCAAAAATCCCTTTGCCTTGCTTTTGTACTACAAAGAGGGAAAGCTAAGGTGATGCTAAAGGTTACTTGTGGTGAACATATAACCTTTTCCAGTACTCCCAGACTGGAGAGGATTTATCTTTATCTTCAGCTTATGATACAATTTCCTTTTATGACCAGGTGACCTGCCTAGTGGATGAGGGAAAGGCTGTGGATGTAGTCTACCTGGACTTCAGTAAAGCCTTTGATACTGTCTTCCGCGCATTCTCCTGGAAAAGCTGGCAACCCATGGCTTGGACTCTTTGCTTAGATAAAAACGGGCTGGATGACCAGGCCCGAAGAGTGGTGGTGAATGGAATTACATCCAGTTGGCGGTTGATCACTAGTGGGGTTCCCAAAGGGTCAGTATTGTGTCCAGTCCTGTTTAATATCTTTATCGGTGATTTGGATGAGGGGATCAAGGGAACCTTTAGCAAGTTTACAGCTGAGACTGCTTTGGGTGGGTGTGTTGATCTGCTGGAGGGTAGGAAGGATCTACAGAGGGATGTGGACAGGCTGGATCAGTGGGCTGAGGCCAACAGTATGAGGTTCAATAAGGCAAAGTGCTGGGTCCTTCACTTGGGCCACAACAACCTCATGCAGCACTACAGGCTGGGGACAGAGTGGCTGGAAAGCTGCCAGGCAGAAAAGGACCTAGAGGTGCTGTTTGACCACTGCTGAACATGAGCCAGCAGTGTGCCCAGGGGGGCGAGAAGGCCAGTGACATCCTGGCCTGTGCCAGAGATTGTGACGCCAACAGGACTAGGGAAGTGATTGTCACCCTCTACTCAGCAATAGTGAGGCCACATCTCCAGTGGCCCTTGCTTGAAGAAAGACATTGAGGTGCTGGAATATGTTCAGAAAAGGGCAATGAAGCTGGTGAAGAGTCTAGAGGGAAGTCATATGAAGAGCAGCTGAGGGAGCTGGGGTTGTTTAGCCTCAATAACAGGAGGCTTAGAGGAGACTTCGTGGCTCTCTACAACTACCTGAAAGGAGGTTGTAGCAAGGTGGGGGTCAGCCTCTCCTAAGCAACTAATGACAGGATAAGAGGATGTAACTTCAAGCTGTGACAGGGATGGTTCAGGCTGGACATCAGGTGGAATTTTTTCACTGAAAGGGTTGCATTGGAACAGGCTGCTCAGGAGTCACCATCCCTGGATGTGTACCAGAAATGACTGGACCTAGCACCTAGTGCAGTGGTTTTAATTGACAAGGTGGTGTTCAGTCAAAGGTTGGACTTGATAATCTTGGAGATCTTTTCCAACCATAAATGGTTCTATGATTCTGTGATTTTATTAATGGTAGCAAGGAGCACTGTTTATCAAGATACCATGTTACAAGTCTATATTTTGAATTTCAAGGAGATGCAGCTGCACAGCCTCATTCTAAAGCCCCTTTCTGAGCATGCATTCTCTATAGCTATATGTTTCTCTCACTTTCTGTCTTTCAAATTATAATTCTGTCTTTAGAATTATAATGGAGGACTTCACAGCTTATAGTTAGAGAGATACAGGGAGAAAAAAGGGCAGATGGCTAGTAGTGCAGGATTTGGGTTTCATACCCAGGTTTGGAATTTTCCCTGCCTTCCAGGATCAAAATAGCCTGAATCTCTTGACCATCAACACATATATACTGTTTATTTAGGGAATGATGCAGAGGGGACAGATCGCTTGAAGAGGATTTAATGAGTTATTGGTTAACTGAAAGAGGTTTTGTTATTGTTTAACTGTAGCTTTTCAATGTGCTTTGAAAGGCTTATAGATAATGGCAAAAGCTCTAGAAGCTCCAGAGTATTTATGGAGCCTTGGTGGTCTGTTCTTCATCTTCCCTGTTTTCATATCACACCAGGAATTTCTTCTACCTTTGTTGACGTGCTGACAGCTTCTCTGTCCTCTAACCTGCAGGAGACTGGCAACTACTGCTGTGGGGGCAGTCCTTCACTTAGGCAAGCTGAGATCCGTATGCAAGTGTGGAATTGTAGTCAAGGAAAATGCTATTTGGGCTGCATAATTAGAGGATAAATTGTTATTTGTCAACCAGTGGAGAATACAGAAACCTATCTTTATCTAACGTTTTATCATTAGCTGAAGCAGAGGGAGGATTTTTAAGTTCAATTTCAATAAAGAGAAGATAATATAGAGCTGAAATTCTTAAATTAGCTGCTTTTATTGTAGTTAGTACTTTGGTTAATCTTTTTAATTTATCACTTAGTACACGGCAATTACCCACCATACGGAAATAAGCCAAGGTTATTGTATTAGTGAGATATGTTTGCAGTGTGCAGGCTGGAATGAAACCATACAGACTGTGTTATCAGTTAGTGCAATAGTGGTAAGAGGTCTGTTGAGAGATCTGGGTAGATTTCAAACAGTGACCTCTTGACCCCTCTTATCAGTTCAATAGTAGATAGAGAAGCTTTCCTAGGGGAGCTTGACTCACAATGATTAATGCTGTTCTTTCTTTAATTGAGAAGGGCCAATTGATAGGATAAAACTTTATGGAGTTATTTCAATCATTTGATGTGGCAAATCATGAGTTATCATTATCTAAATTAACACAGGTTGGTACAAAGGCAGGAGAAATAAATTCCTTTATGGATTACTTCCAGTACAGTACACAAGTAATTTATTTGGCTTAATAGATGTAATTTTCAACTTGGTAACCTGAAGTATATAGGAGCCTTAAGTTTCCACATGGAGATAATTATTATCCTTTCAGTTCATTATTTGCCCGTAGAGTGTGTGTTCGGCAGGTTCTGCTGATAGTTAAAGCACAAGAAAGGACTACTGGAGATTGCAGAAGAAAGGAGGTGAATGCCTGTCCACTTCCATAGTGATAGAGAGTTATCAGGTATTTTGTGTGACTTTGGCTGACCTTCTCCAGTTTAGTTGGACAAATTTTATTTGGCTGTAGACAAGCATTTAGCCCTCTTCAAAAAGCACACTGATAGTTTGCTGACATCCTCAACGACAGCTTCAGCTGAAAAACTGAAGAAAACTCAGTCCTCTTTCTGGAAAATGTCTCTCCCGGTGTAATACATTTGCAGGAATCACTAGGAATATCTCCTTTATAACCCAAGTTGTATCTACTCTGTGGACTTCATATTCTAGGGCTGACAGTCTAGCACTCTGTACCAGTACTGATGTCACTGCATTTGATCAAGTTGTATTGCAAATCACATTAGTCATGACATGTCTACACCACCCACCCATTCTTATAGCAAATAGTTGTTTTCAAAGTCCCCAAAATTATTTCAGTTCTTGCTAAATTACTGGTCCTTAATGCTGCAAACATTTTAAACAAAATTGCTCTTTTGTATATGAAGTAACAACACCTGTGTAGCTATCCTTGTGTTTTCCTCCACTCCCTTTTCTTCTGTGAGAAGAACTGAAATGGAAGATGTATTTTGATGTGGAACACTTTGAGAGGTGGAACAGGGAAGTTGGGGAATACTGCAGCCACACAGTCTATATGGGAAAAAGTTTAGGGTTGTTTGAAGATGAAGGTTTTACTCTGAAAATGGTAGAGGTATCTAAGAGATATTTTTCTCCATTAAACACAATGCACAAGCATGTGCCTAACTTTAAACCTGTCCTTAAAGGTCTTGCAATAAAGTATTATACTTGTTTGGTACTCACTGAGTTTGTTAAATTCATGCCCTGGGACTACTATTTTGTTCCATATGTTTTCAAGTCATATGTTCATAACTATGGTGCTCCTACATTCACCTGAACAGAGAAGGTAAAGTGGAAGATACTGTGAAAAATACAAATCTGATTTGTTGCTTCCTGTGATTTTTTTTAATAATCTTTTTTCAAGGAGTTATTGACTTCTTGGAGAAGTCATTATTTTCAGCAGCATTTTAGAGGAGCAAATATAGCCTTAATTCAAACTGACAGCTTTAAGTATTCTCTCTGATAGCCAGATTCGTCATTGTTGGCATGGTTAAATGCAAAGCACGTGTGGCTTCAGATTGCTACAGTGGCTCTGGAAAACATACAAATTGTAATCTGAAGGTCAAAAATAAAACCTGAACTTTTTATTTTCAGTGCCTTTTTTTTTTTAGCAAACATTTACTTTGTATTAAAAGTTAATACATTTAATACCACTTTCCTTTTCCTGAAAAAAGCTCCAGTAATCTCCAGTATTCTGGATGTACCTTTCAAGCCATAGTCACGTTGCCACTTCTAGGGTACAATATTGTAGCTGTTGAAAATATCTACCAAGAATGAAGATACAATAAAAAATGCAGCATTCTGTTGAACCTAGAAAAAGCATTTGAGAGGAAGAATACCATTTTCTGTAGCAGGATCTAAGAAAGACATAAGGTAAAACCCTTATCTATTTTAAAAGTGCAGTGCAGCTCTACAGGTCCATACTTTTATCAAATTTCTGCCCATTTTACATGTAGCCTGCATACACAACTTTTGGAGCATCTAAAATATCACAGAAAAAATTAGGTACAGAATAAAATAACTATCTGACAGTATCCCCAGGTGTATTATCTGCAACACCACTCCATTGCTTTTAAAAGACACCTTAGTAAAGGAAAATTGAGGTCACCTGGTGGCAGTATAAAAGTGTGTTTACAGGAAGAAAATGCCAGGCTCTAATGGGATCTTTAATCTGTAGAGGAATATATAATGAAAAACAGTAGCTAAAAGCTGAATCTAGATATATTCAAATGGAAAATCAGGTAAATTTTTAATAAAGATATCTTTTATAAGATATAAATAGACTGATCATTTACACAAAAATATCAAAATAAGCAGAGACTTCCCTGTCTCTGTCTTTCTGTCAGGAGATTTTCAAGGAGATATCTTTAGTATTCTGAAGCACCTTTACCCTGTTTGTCTATGGGATTGTATTGTTTTAATGTAGAGATGGTTGTGTACCTTTAAGTTTTTGTGCTAATTAGAGGCCAGCTAAAGTGATTGAATTGTGTTCCTACTGTCACTCCATATAATACTCATTACTCACCTACACAAGAAAGTACTGTAGCAGATAAGATACTCCCTCTTAGCTCTATGGTAGGTTTGTCTCTCACTACAACATGTTCATGGATCAAAAATTAAAGGTTGATTTCAAGTATGAAATGTCAAAGGCAAGAAGATATCTAGTGATATTCCTTAATAGATGATGCTTTGGAATAAATTAGCAATGAGAATGGAGATCAGAGAAGTAATTTCTTAGCTTATGAAATGTTGTTCTAATCGTATCTTCTGCTCTGTTGCACACCTAGTTCTTTGACATAGTGTGGTCTCAGCTGCTGATCAGTTTAATTTACTGTAAGCTGAGATGAGCTGTACCCATCATTGTGACAAAAGATGTACCTGAACCTTTTGATGAGGCTGCAGATCTTTAACACATCCTGGACTTAGGTATTTTTCCCCCTCACAGTTCAATGAACATCTTCTTTAAAAGACAGGGAGAGTGTGAATAGCTGTTTACAAAGACGTAAGCAAAGCTGTTTCCCTCAGGCCAACAAACATTTAAAAATCCATTTTAACACATGCACTTATATTATCTGTTTCTGACAGAAACAGTCTGTCTAGTCAATCTTACTGCTTGCTAATTCTTCTATCAAAATAGGAGATGAAAAAGGTTACGTATGGTTTTCTTACATCTATTGCTTCCCATCATGATAGCTAGGGCTATGCATAAATGTGGATCTTTCTTCAGTCACAGTGAACTTGCAGGGTTGGGAGCCCACTGGAAAATTATTTAACTCAGTTATTGAACCTCCTAAGCAACGGGTTTTTTTGCTTTGGATAAATCAGAGAATGGTTATGGGCCATACTACAGTATGATGATAGTGCATGTATTTGCTGAAGGAGAGAAGTAGTGAGCAGATGGGCACCAGTCATTTCCTAACAGCACCTTGGGTAGCCATCCAGACATCTTTTCATGAAACTGAATAACTCTGGGCATGATGAGAATCAAGGTTAAACTCTTTCTTTGGGCATACTTATTCTCTGCCTCTTCCTTGGATGTTCACACCCTCTTCTTGGGGGATGTGGAGCCTGACGGTACCCAAGTTGTGCATATTTCTGCTGAATAACCTCTCCTGACTACCTTGCCATATCCTAGTGTATAGATGATGTAGAGGCCTCTTTCCTGATGTACATTTTGAGTGTAGAGAGGGAAAATTCTTGAGATCTGAAGGCCACTGCTGAAATGGCCAAAGGAGGTATTCATCCCACTCACAAGCACTCTTGTCTTTCATCCCAGCCACAGCTCTTGGTCTTTGGCATATAATATTTTCAGATTTTCAGAAACACTTTATTAAGCTTGTAGGTGGGTTTCAACATGTTTTACAGCTTGTATACCTTATGTGGAAGCATCTGCTTCCTTTTCTACGCGGAGATTGTTGTACTTTCCAGATTGAAATGATTGGGATGTTATGAAAATCTAAACTGCTTCTTGGTCTTAAGAAATGATAAAGTTAAATCTTAAAGAAATGCATTATAAATAATAACATCAGTTAGCTTCTGTGAAATGGCTTATGATGACTGTTCATCAAAGTGATGTAATGTGCAAATTTTCCTTTGTTATGAAAACAATCAAGATACTGACTATATAGCAGATTTTATGTGGCTGCTGAGTTCTTTTGAGGTGTAAGTTTCTCATAGAAAGTGGAGGAACTGGTAGATTTCACTGAAATCTACTGAGTAAAAGAATCACCTTCTGACCAAAGCAGCACATTTCTTCTTCCAGAACAGTTTCACTCCTGCATTTCCGTGGAGGAATGCTGATAATGGAGCAGAAGATTAGTTTAGTCACAGGAGTGTGTTTTATACAGGTGATTCAAAGGCTCTTTTCTGCTATTTTCTGGAAGGAACTAGTTCAAACTAGGTAGATAACCACTTCTTTTCCCCGATGCCTTAGCTGGAGAGATAAAGGGCCTTGAGCCTTCTGAAGAAACTGTAAAACTGATAGATTTGCTCTTGCCTTTTTGTGAGTGGAAAGGTTGAGCGTTGCTGGCTAGCACCAAGCACCATGCAGGTGTACTGTACAGCTCTGCCAGGGCTGTTCACTCGTCCATGCTGTCCCAGCCTGGGTTTGCTTGGCAGTATTTCCAGTGTGCTTCATTTCTCACATGCCGTGCTCACTGCTCTCCTTGGCTTTCACGCAGTCCAGGCTTGGCATCTCTATCCTGAGCTGAAGTTTGTAGATTGGCTAGTCTGGTATGGACAACTGCAGCTTTCACTGTTCCAGTTCACAACCCCGGCTCTTGCAAGCACTTCTGTTGTGGCCTTCAGCATCTTTGCAGTCCTAGTTCAAAGCCTTTTGCTGCTGAAAATCAAATGTGACTTAGGTTCTGCTTTCATCATTCCTCACAATGTGTATTTGCCCTGGTGAGCATAGTTGCAAAAATTTGCTCCGAGCTAATCATCTGAGCACTGAATGACTGGGAAAAGCCCCCAAGCTGCACTGTGGCACTTCAGAAATAATTTTCTCAAGATCATTTAGTGGGTAAAGCTATTTACAATTTCACTTCACTCAGAAATAATTGCAGGAGGGAAAGAACCATAGAGGGAGAAGCGAAATCCATTATATTTATGTGAATACATTATTATTTATTAGCTTATGCATGGAACCACTCTTTTAATAGGCTGTAGGAGATTGTGAGTTCTTTGTTCTCTTTGAGTTTAATAAAACGCCATGCAATCTCTGCAGTTTCTGCAACTGAATATTTTGAAGGGTATTATAAACATAGCTAATCCCTACCTGGAAAAATCAGCTGGCCATGTCAGTAAACAATTCTTAGAGATGGGCAGTTGTACTAACTGTGGAATGGAGACAAAAGGTGCTGGTATCTGTGAGTTACGTCCCTCAGCTGCCAGCCTGAGACATTATCAATATGGTCATTATGCAGAGTGAGATCCTGATCATACAAGCCCCTGCCAAACTCCACTGCACTCCGTAGCCCCCGATACCTGCATATTGGATGAATGAATGACACTAACAAAAAGACATAAATTAAATTTTAATTTTTTTTTCTTTAATCTACTGATCATTAACTGTCAGAATATCTTTGAATGGAACTCCATGATGTCTGTTTTGTACTAACAATGGGGGTATTTTGACCCAAAGCTGGATTCTTAACTTGGGCTTCCAGTCAAGGTAATGAAACTGAAAAGCTCTGGTTTGCCTTACGTACCTGAATTCTCCACATCAGGTGGGTGGGATGAAGTTTAACTTTAGGAAATGTACAGCAATTAAGTGTGTAGTAGCTATCTAGACCTTTATTAATCTGTAACTTGTTTGTTTGTTTGTGCTAATGCTACTCACTATTTGTCTTGGTATACTCTAGCAACACTGGATATAAGAGTTGCATAGCTGCAGTGTGCAAAAGGTATAATTACTGGGAGGGCACTTGGAGGATCACATAAGCCATATTCTTTAGGGTATTTATCTTGGGATAGACGTACCTTGTACTAGATAGTCTTTTCCACACAGAAGCAAAAATACTTATGTTAAAAATTAATTAACTTGTTTGAATTGTACATAGGAAGTTATGTTCAGATCTGGAACTCAGTTTGAGTTATTCCGGTCTAAAGGTTTAACTTCTAATCCAGCTGAGCTGATAACTCCTGAACTGTGTCTTTTAGGTTTTAGTTATATTATTTCTCATGCTGTTACATGCATTATTTATTAAAGGCATTCCAAAACATTTTAAAGATACATTATCTTTTGGGACATCTCTTCACTGATTCTCAACCCACAACATCCTGACGACAGCAATATCAATGGTTTGCAAGGAAAAGTGAGATTAGGAATGTGTATATTTGTATCTTTCTTTTTAATGCAATTCTGTCATTGGAAAAAAGGAGACAGAGGGAGAACTTTGTGATGAAGCTGTTCCTCTCAGACAGCCAAGAAATGTCTTATCTACCCTTTGTGCTCTACAGACCACAACTAGGGTATTTCTGCTTTGTGCCACAAATCTGTTTTCTTTTTAGCTTTTTTATGAAGATGACTTTGCTTTTACATTCATAATATGCTGTCAGCATTATAGCAAGGGCCTTGCATGAAAAATGCATTCACATATAAAATGACACACTGTAGTCCTTTACTCTTAACTCTTCGATAGTCTTAAAATTACAGTGAGTGGAACTGTCTGTCCAAAACTGCAGAACAAAATCAGAATTCTGATTTGGTCTGACTTTGACATCATGGGATTGTTATTGTACTTTAAAGTATACTTTGCAAAACTGTGGTTCTCATGTTTCAGATTCTGCATTTTACCAAAAAGTATACCATATGATGGTTACTTGAAAGTCCCCAGTAGTATGTAGGTTACAGTGGAAGAATACATGTTTGTCTGCTACATGAACTAAAGGAAAATCTTTGTTAATTAGCTCTAATACACAGCTGGATGTTCCTGATAATATCCAGTCATGGTCAGGTGTTAAAAATAAAATATTATAATACTAAGTATAAAACCAGTGCAAAAATTATCCTTTTTCTAAAATACATTTCCATGTCCCGAAAAAATCTTCCAAGGTCAGAGGTTTTATTTACATCTTTTCATTTAAACCATCAGTGGAATTTTCTTTCATGACATTTTGAGTCCATTTATACTTGTGGTATCCTGCACAATGTGTATCGTAACTGCAATTATGAATTATGTAGAAAAAAAGTATTTCCTTTTATTTTTCAAAAAGCTCTGGCTTGCTAATCTGATTTCTCTTCCTTATTGTGAAATAGTGACTGATTATTCCCTGTTCATCCTCTCTGTGCCTTTCATGGCATTGTGTATTTCTCTTGTAAATCTTCCTAATCCTGTCTTCTAAGTGGAAGAATCTTAGTCAGTTTAATTTCTCCTTGCACACAGACCTTCCCCATTTTGCCATTTTCTTACCTTCTCCAGCTCTGTTGCATCTTTCTGAGGTGGATATGACTTCTACCAGGATCATTTTCCCTGCAGAAAGCACTAGTATGTGTGTTTGAAATATATTCAGTTCAATGTACTGCTTATCAGAAAAAGGCAGCCAATTTCAAGCACCGGTGATTACCCTCTATTGCTCAAAGGTGCACCTGAAGCACACCTCTGGCCACACCTGATAGGCACTGATAGAGATCCCAGCTCACATATTGATGTGCACAAACTACCATCCATCATGGCAGACCGTTACAGGTTCCACGATGCAGTTTAGAAAAGCTTATCTGCGTCACCCTCCTCTCATTCAAGACCTTTGGATTTCAGAGGACTTATGTCATAGCAGAGATTGAACTGGGCCTTGGTAGGTTTTTTCCCCTGTCAGCATACCAGTGTAGGTTATTTCCTAGGTTAAAGGAAAAAGCTCTATTCTCTATCATAGTTCTTCTGACATGATGGTGCAAAAGTTTGAAAGCCTTTGAGAATTTCTGGAATAGCTGGGCTTTTGGAAATTGCTAATCTGATTTCTCTTCCTTATTTTACATCCATATAGGAGTCACCAAGAGTATCTAATCTTCTAATAAGAATCAATAAGGTTTTGTAACTGTGTGTTTCAAGTCAAAGGAGAGATGAGCATGTATACGTTTCTGTGCAAATACATACAACTGACTGACTGCTAAATACAAAGTGCTCATCTCTTCAGAGCCTTCACAAGTTTGTTGAATTTCATCTAGCCCCATTTATAACAAATGGTAAATGGTTTACAGAGAGTTCATATGAGGCAAATAAACATCATGAGGAAATACCGATGTTATTCACAACCCATAAGGGGAGAATATTTTATTGTGATTATGAGCCACAGCGATTAAAACCTATCATCCAGTGAACTTCAGTATAGTCTGTGACATTTGCTTGGGTGTTTATGACAACATTGATTAAGTACTAATTATTTATAATTGAAATAACAGTATAAAGTGTGATTTTACAGCTGATGAGAGCAGGAAAGTATCTCTCAAGAGGCAGGTCAAAAAGTGTACTTGCATCTCATATGCTGACCATCCATCGTTCTTAAATCATAACTCATCAAAGATTCCATCAGCTAGTGTCTCGTGTGTGCTAGACACACCATACTGTGATAACTATCTCCTGATTTACACAACCAGAAAAGCATGAAATAGTTAAAAGAATGGGGTCTGCTATTTCTCCCAGGACACATGGAAGAAGATAATAGGAAAATGGGATTTTGAATTGTGAAAAGATTGGATTATAAAACAGAAAGTCTTCATGCAAAATGAATGCTCATTTGGCCAATAATAATTTACACCAGTTTCCCACCACTACCACTATCACATATATTTGAAGGTATAAGAATGAGTAGGAAGATGAGTAGGAAATTGTATCAAGAAGCAGTACAATCTCTTAGACACCCTTGCCATGCACAGTCCCTTGAGGTTTTGGTGTATAGAAAGACAAAATTCTCCACTATATCGGGAGAAATGCTTGAAGAAACCCTCCCATTGACATCCATCAGCCTGTATCTTTTGCTCTCTGTTTTTTTTTTGGACGCACCCAATGATGTAGTATTTAGAATGGAGTATATTCCTGTTTAGAATGGGAAAAAAGTTCATTTCATAAAATTAAGCTGATAAGGAATTAGGACCTACTTAACATGCTCTAATTTGAAATTCAGCTTCTGAATTTTGTTCTGTATCTGCCCCTTCTGATAACCCTGTAGTAAATAAATCTATGAGATTTCCTTGAAATATGTTACCCACCACTGTGCAAAGAGGTGAAAGCACCGTGCATGGAAATAATGGGACTTGCCCCAGAGAACAAACAGTAAGCTGATAACAAAGATATTCTGCTTCCTAGTGGACTATTTAGATTAACTGTGGAAGAAAACAAAAATCAAGAAACTAACAAAGAACTATAACCATTTCATAAAAAAATACAAGAAATAAAGATTATTCTTATCACTGTTAACTACAAAGCATGGAATTCAATAGCAAATCAAAGTTGTCATTTACAGAAAAATATACGGATATTTCTCACAATTATCCTAATTTCATAACTATTGACTGGTACAACTCAATAAATGGTATTTCAGATAATGAACCTGAAATATAAAAATGGAAGGCCCCATGAATATTTTTGTGTAAATTAGAGATGAGAAAGACTTAATAAACCATGTCAAGTGTGGTGTGTAAGTACATGTGGTATGAATGATGATTTCATGTAATATTCCACTGTGGAATAGTCCTGTGTATTGTTTCCTGTGAATTCAGAAGTACAGTCTTTCCCTGGGGGTTTTAAGACTATTGGTAGAACCCTCTGTCTAAGGCTGTAGCTCTTCAGAAGATTTAATGAGAAATTTCTGAAGCTCTCAGTGAATTGTGTTGAGTTCCATTACTTTCTGCAGGATTTTTATCCATTCCAGTTAAAAATGACCAATGAACTACTTTCCTACGAGAGACAATTTCATAGCCAGATAGAGCTCACTAACAGGAAGGTTTTTCTGTAATGATCCTTAATTTTCGTTTTACTGCTCCCCTAGAATTTTTCATAAACTCTGTAATTAACCGTGTTTCCTTCAGTGTGGAAATGTTGGCTATAGATTAGATCTCTTGCTGTCAATAGCAGGTTTTTATTCTCCTAGGAGCAAACAACAAGGCACTTCTCACTAGATATAATTTTCAGGCCTCAGAAGGCTTGATAACCAAAATTTGCACAAACCTGTCTCTATTCCCAAAGTATAAAAAGGGATGAGATTGGACCAGAGTGCTGGTAATTAAATCTTAGCAGCTCAGCATCTTAGCAGGCATAGGTCAGCAAGGAGAAATCATCCTCGTAATACTGATTCCCAGAACATAATTAATATCCCACTATCAAGAGGTGAAGGTGTTTTGATTTCAACATATGTTTGTGCTGCTCTTCTGATTGCTGTAATGGAGCTGCAACAAGAATGATCTTTTCAATCTAACATGATTTTAAACTGTTCTGATAAGAAAGGTATTCTTGCACAGGTTTATCTGTGCTGATAGTGAGGTTTGTGGCTGTAGGGAAATGTTGATACTATATTTCAGCATCTATCTTCTTAATATCTATATTCTTTATCAGACTGAAAAGTATAATAGATACTTGAGGTGCTGTATTGTAATGAATTGTCAACATTCAGAATGGGGGATTATAATGGGTATCATATGTCTTTTCTTATATATCATCTTGTAGTAAACATATATTATCTTTTCTCCTTCCTGCTCCTTCTTAATTTTTTTATTGCAGACTTGCTTTGACATGTTTTCTTCTTTCCTCTGTATTTTTTACTCCTCAAACCATCTTTGACATTTTCCCTTTTCTTCTCACACATGCTGTTTTTCCCCCTTTTCCTTTCTCTTCTCTTTTAATATTTTTTTCTCCATAATTGTGGACCACCCAGGCGAAAGTATTCTCCATACTTTAGACAGCTTAAAAAAGTAAATTGCAAAATAATTCATTGCAGAGTGAAATTGGGGGGGTGGAGGGGGGTAGTGTCTGGAAATAGGAAAAATTTAGATGTGAAAATGTGGAGTTGCATCTTGTGTAACAGATTTATGTCTGTATATGGTATTTCTGTGTCCTGAAAGTGGTATTAAGTCTGCTAAAGCTTGCACTGTGTTATTATCAGTGGGGCAACAGAGTAGATTCTGGAGCTGTAGATTTCAGATACAGCGTTGGTATAATTGCAGTATGTTGAAGGATGTGTTCCTCCCACATATGAGATACAAGAAGACTAATTTATGGAGTTTTCTAGTGAAATGGAAGGATTTGAGGAGGTCATTAGTACTCTCCTGAGAGCACACTAAGAGTAGATGCAACTAGCTGTGCAGTTGGTATTCAAACTGGTAGATTTTATTTGCAGACCCTGGCAATTTATTCATCTAATACTGGTTAATTGGTTTATTGCTGTCCTGTGTATAGTATCTACATCTGGATTCATCTATTATACCCATCATGACTGTGTATGGGCACCTTATATGGATACATCTCATAGTTATGTTCTGTAAACTTCTAGGGGGAAAGTTGCTCTGGCTAGACTTTTGATTTTTCCTTATGTTGTCAGTGGAACAGCCTTCTGATGAGTCCAGGGTGAAAATAAAATTAATGTAATGTTCTCATTGCAGTCACTAGCAATAGATATCATGAGAAAACAGGGCAATAATGAAATGAAATAACGTCCACAGTAAAAAAATAAAGTACAATAATTGGTTATAACCTGCAGACATGATTCTCATTTATTCCAAGGTCTTTTCACAAAGTGATGGTGGTGTAGAAGATGTATAGAGGCAACACAGAATAAGGATCCTTTACACTGAATGAATAATACAGCCTTAGCATAAATAAGAATTAGGTACTCCGTATACCTAGTGTGATTTCTAGTGAGAGATGCATAGGTCTGCAGATTGATAAATGCACCAGTAAAGCCACGACCAATATTGGATACCCAGTAATGTGCCTGTCCAGGCCTAGGCACTAAAACTTCTTTGTTGCTAGAAATAAAGTATCTGCATGCTGCTATTTGTTGCTGCTTAGGAAAAAAACACTTGAAAGAATCTTAATAGTGTGTCATCTTCTGTAAATCAAAAGCAATATAAAATTTCTACCTTTCCTTTCTCCAATGTCTCCACTTGTTCCCTTGGATTTGCTCCCTGTAGGGTTGTCTTGAGTGCACTCCTCCCATCTGACTTCAGTCTTCCATTCTCTTCTGTGATCACTTCCATCTTTCATGTGCTAAGTATGCAGTTTATATAAATGTGAGTGTGAAAACACCACGTGTTTGTGATGTTTATTCCAATCTCTCCCTGCCCTGCTCCTTCATACTGGCTGCTCTTGGAATTATATGAATTCTGCCAGTGACCCTATCCTCAAGTAGTAGCTTGCAGAATTGTCAATATTTGTCTGAGGTTTCTGGAAGCCCAGTGAGACACTACATGAGCCCCACTTTCTCTGGTAACAGTCCACCCGCTGAAGTCTTTTTGGTGCAGGACTGCTTCTGACTTCCTTCTCACACAAATTTTTCTTCTGTGTAACTCCCATGCAGGCAGTGGAGATAATCTTTCCTGGCACTAGTCTAAGCAGAAGACAACTCCTACCCAATGACTGCTTTTATTTTGATTTTCATGTGGTGCTTAGCCTTCTAGTGTGCTTGGTGTGACCAATACTGTATATATGTATATATCAGCAGTACAGCTGAAGAGAGCAGCTTCAGTCCTGTAGTAACAACTGTGATGTTAGAGCCAAAGTGCTCAGTTAATGTTATGGTTAGCAAGATGCACTTGGGTTTAATCAAGGTGGCTCAGGACCACAGGAAGCTCTATTTTCTCTCTTGATAGATGTCATTTAGCTAGAACTCAGGTAAAAGTAAATGACATCATATAACCTCTAGAACACTTTATACATATATGACTATGCAAAATTAGGTTGTGTTCTGTGACAATAAATGAAGAAAGGAATATACTGGACTGGACTTTCAAAAATTTCTAGAGATTTTTCCATAGAACTTCTTGTCTGTGTTGCCTTTGATCTGCCTTTGCTGGGGCATTTTGATTCTATGGTGTTTATCATGCTTTGCCTTCCAAAGGTGAAGAGAAAAATTCTTGTTGTTTGTTTCATTTTCTGGCAGGGTTGCTTACAGAAATGAAGTGAGTGTATCTAGGAAGATAGGAAAGATGACACTGAGGTGAGGATCTCCTCCTTTTGCTGCTTCAGGAGAATGGTTCAAGATGTGATTGGAGTGTTCTTAATGCAATAGAAATGCACAGCCTCCAAGCAAGCAAAGAAGTTTCCTGTTCATAAAAATGTTGTGTTACTTCGTCTTGTTCAACTTTCATTAGGCCTTTTTGAAGACACTGCATGCAAAATATAGCTGGCTTGGTAAAGTTTCCAGGCTTATATTTTATATGACTTTAAAACTCAAGTCTGGTTACCAGTACAAAACCAAATAAGCAAATGCAGCCATGTCTCTCTCTCAATCTTATTTCTGCTTAATGGATGTGTGTCTGCCTTATTTTCACTTCTGTGTGTTGTTGTTGAGCTATTTGTTTTTGCTGGAGCTGGGAATGCACCCTCAGCATGTACTACTGATCAACTCTCTATTTTCTGGCTGTTTCAAAGCACTCTTTTGTGGCAGTTTATTAATATAATAAGTAATAAATCCGCACAGACCTGGTTGGTTGAGGGTTCAGCAACCAAATCCTTTTATTAGAGACAAACAACTTTTATATGCACTTTGAAAGTCAACGTCATAACACGTGATTCTGCCAAACAATCACACAGAGTACTCCACTGCCCACGTGTGCTGGAGTACATAGGAGACTTCATTTCCCAGGATGCTCCTCGGGCATCCCTCCTGTAACATGAATCCCGTACTCTTTAGATTAAGATCTCTGTCCAGTATGCTTCTTGAAGCATATTGTAACTAATTGGGATCTAAGGGTTTACTAAGACAATAAACCGCAGACAGTCTAAACAATGGGTTGTAGCTGAGACTTCAATTTAGAGTTGGGATTGAGAAAACAACCTAAATATACTAAAGACATCAGAAGTCCTTTTTTACAGAGTTATTGCTACTTTTGGTAGAGCAGTGCCTAGTTGAGACATTGGCTAATTGTTGATTAGAGTGCTGAGAACTCTCAGAAATTGTCCACAGCTGATTTTTCCATTGACCTGTCTTACACGTACCTACCAGACCCAATCCAGACTATTTTTACTTTGTGAGATCACAGTATCTCAGGGTTAGAAGAAGCCTTGAGAAGTCATCTCTCTGCATCAGGGCTAGATAAACTATACATGTGTTGTTGGGGATGAATGGTGATCTAGGCTGCTTGTAGAGACTTCCAGTGACAGAGACTCAACAGCCTCCCCAGGCAGTCTGTGCTTGGGCTCCAGTATTTTAAGTATGGAAAACCTTTTCATATGTCTAACTTGAATCTCCTTTGCCGCAGCTTAAGTTTGTTATTTCTTCTCCTGTGCACCCTGGTTGGGGATAATGGCTTATTTCCTTCTTTGCAGCAGCCTCAGGTACTTGGAGACTATTGTCGTGTCACCCCACTGTTTGTTGCTGATGACAGCACAAAAAAAGGATATATGAAAAGAGGGTCCGAAAAGCAGAAAAAAGAGATGAACATCTCACATACTTCATGTATGTGTTTAGATTATTTGATGTTCTAGGCCTATTTAGTTTACTCACTTCATAAGTTTTTTATACCAAAAAGGAATCTGGCTTCAGATTTGCTTTGTAGATATCAAATTTAATCTGTGAGGTTTTTTTTCTTTCTGGTATCTGCACCACCTGAATTAATTTTATTAGTTTATTTTTCCTTCTGCCACATAAGGACAGATTAGAAAAAAAATGTATGGAGGAAGAAAGAAAAAAAAATACTAAGAAGGTTTTTTTTATTTTTCTAGTTTTGTGCAGAAAATTACCCAACAGTAACGCTTGGCGTAGTTAGGGAACAGCATGTCTATGCTGCATGAATTAGACTTATTCCATGAGGCTTTTATCACTAACTTCAGTTTTGTCATTGACACCATTGTAAGCTAAATCAGTGAGGAATATGTGAGAGAGTGAGAGCTAGAAGCAATCCAGCTAATAGAAAGTGTACTGAGTAAAATGTTCTGCTTTTGAAGTATGCTGACATCTCAGCTTTTCTTCTGCCTTTAATCCAAACTTGTTTATCTGCTGAGGTAAACGGGAGCTCAGAAACAGGTTTTACCTTTCTCTTAACCTCCTCTCACCCAGCCAACTAAGCAATGATTTTAGCAGAGATTTCTAAAATGCTTGCTTTGCTATTCCCCCCACCCTTATTAATCTTTCTCTTTTCTCCGTCCATGCATAGGTGTTTTCTTCCCTTCTTCTTCCTTCTTAAATACATGCTTTGCAACTTGTTGTGGCTTAGTCCAAGCAAAAAGGGTGTTAATTATCTTGCACGCACCTGGCTATGCAGTATTTTGTATGTCTGTTGTGTACCTACTGGCCAGGACAAATAAAGTATTAAATCATATTTGCTACTAGAATTATTAACAAAGTGCAATTTCTACAAGAGGCCTGCTGCTATTGTGATCAAAAGAGAAACACAAAAGTTTTTTGATACCATCCTAAGTTTTTGAACAGTTGGGAATTGTTTGGAACTTTATAAAACCTAAGAAATCCACTAGAAATACCTTGGCTTCTTAATGTGCATCATGATTGATCTTTTTTTATGTTCTTCCTCTGACTTTACTATATTGGCTTAAGTATATCCTTTAGTGGTCATTTGATCATAGTTTCCCATTTCCCAGTTAAAGCTCCAGAATTGTTTGTATCTACTTTATTGCTGAACAAATTACATGGATGGGAAGTGAGTCTCCTCTGGATGGGACTGTTGATGCTATCTCTATGTAAAATAACCTGGGGACACCAGGAAGAGGGATGCCTGTCAACTGTGGCTGAAGAAGTCTGAGAAGCTGGTATTGCTTTTAACTAAGTTTTGTTCCTGGGGAAGTAAAATTTGCATGCTTAAGCAGGTGGGAGAAGGGTTAGGAAGGGCCATGTGGAGAGAGCTCTTCCCAAGCTGTTCGTTTAATGCATCTACTTTCAGTCTGTAAATATGAAAAGAACAGGTCTAGGCTTTTGGATGTTTGGAAAATCAGTTCCCTTCCAGTGTTTGGGGAGAGGAAATACCCGTAATGGTATCTTATTGCACCAACTCTAGATAAAGTATGTAATAGAGATAACCAATGCTTATCTGCTCCAGGATTAAAGGCAGAAGCAGTCTGTGAACTGGTTGCTATTTATAGATAACATTTTAGAATCAGACTGTTGCGATGAAGTTATATTTCTGATCTTTTGGTTGTACACAGTTTGCATTTATCCTTTATTTTCACTGAATCTGGGAAAAAAGGTCTAAAGGAGTTCAGAGTCTACCATCTGCCTACAAGCAGAGTATAACATTGTATACTTAAAACTACCTGGGAAGAGGGTTTGGAGTTGGGCTCCTTGTGTTCATTTCAATTTAATTACTCATCTGAGTTTCTCTTCTGCCAGCATTAATTGTATTTCTAATCAAACTGATGTGTTCAAATCTATTAATGGAAGGTGAAAGGAGTTTAGTCTCTGCTAGCTCTTGTGAAGTCAAGATTACTCCAGCATCAGTGGTCTTTCACCTCTAAGCAGGGCATTCTTAGGTGAGCACACAGAGGATATTTTCATTAGATGCTACTGAATTCATGTGTGTTGAGTAATTAACTGGTGGGAAATAGAGAAGGAGGGCAAATAAAAATAAACTATTTTTCACTGGAATTTTGTTTTGATAGGTATCTCCTGGGCATATATCTAGATGTTGGTTGTGTATTTTTAATAAAAACAAAAGTTTTGAAACCTGACAAACAAGGACATATTTCTACTTATTAAAAAGCACTTAAAACTTGTAAAACGAAATGTTTCCTTAAATCATGCCAAAACCTGGTGAAACAAACTGCAAGAAAGTCTTCAGTGCTGTTCTCTGTTCGCTTTGAAAGAGTCTCAGTGGTACGCTGTGATCTGTCATGTGTAGAGCTGTGTGCCTACCTGCAAGAAAATAAGTGCTATATCCCAGTAAAACCCACCAAGCAATAATGATGTAAAAAGTGGCATACATAACTTTAAATACACTTAGTTTATATAAACTCTCTTGTCCTACTCAGAAAATGCATTGAAGTTGTTCAGTATTTGTGAGGAAAACATCTCAGCTGCAGCCCATCAAAGGTTAAGAAAGCTTCATTATTTCCTCCAGCTGAGACTCAGTAGTCAGCTGCATCTGGATGCTGGAGTAGAGGGTAGCCTGGGCAGATGGGAAAACTGTGAAGCTGTTTAGCAAGGAGAAGGTATGAATTTAGAAGCTGGAGAGATACTGGGGATATTGGTGAGTGGTAAGAACGCTTACTTATTTAGGGTAGGAACTTTAAGGAGAGAAGGGACTGGAGATTTTTTTTTAGAAGAGGAGAAATTCATGGCTAGGCTTCGCAAACGAAGATTTGGGAAGGGCTCTACCCTCGTTTGTTACAAGTGCACTGGTGGCTGAAAAGGCCAATATGAGATAGACACGTCCAGTTGCAAAAGGCACAGCAGAAAGACTCCTTAGGTGGTATATTCTGCAAGGCACGATTCTTTCTGCATTGTCTTTTCTCCTCAAGGGTGATCCTGCGTGCTTTCTCAAAGGCATCAGCAGCGTTATAGATGGTGTGTCTCCAGACCTCCCAACTGGAGGCCAGAGTAGACCAGTTATGGTGATCAATATGACCAAGGCTGAGATGTTGTTTCAGGGAGTCCTTGTATCTTCTCTTCAGGGCTCCTCTCTTGCGGAAGAGGAGAAATTACAGTGGTGACAAGTAGCACAGTGGTTTATGAGATCTGGAAGATCAGAGGTTGGGCTGCCTAGTTGTCTCATCTTTGGGCTATAATACTGAATGTAGACCTTTATTAAGTAGGGTCCTAGCAAAATGTTTTTTGAATGATAAAAAGACTATTAAGGTAAACCTGGAGTTGTAACATTAGGAAGGCAAGGATAATAAAATGGATGTTGTAGGGTAGCTTGATATCATGAGCTGCTACGAACAGAGCACTCTGTGGAGAAGCGATGTTGTGGGCACTGCAAGCTGTGAAGGCTGACCTGAAAATAGGTTATGCAATTGATGCTGGGTTACTGGCACTGGGTAGTGTCTAGGCTAGTGAATTTTTTCCTATTCTCCCAAATACCTAGCGGGGATGGCATTGCATTCTTGCTTCCAGTAGTAGAAAGGCTATAATGTATTTCTAACCTTGGATATCACACCCCAAGACACCATTTGCCTTTGTTAATCTGTGGTAACTTGACTTGATGGCTGTGTTTTGAATGCTAGGACAGGGTTCAGCATTCTTGCTGCACTGTTAAATATTGGTATAGTTTCTTGTTTTCCTTCTTTGAGATAAGTGTTTGTGAAGAACGGAGAGACAGCTGGGATTTAAGAGCTCCTTTGCCTCTGTGACATGAGAATCAGAAGTCAAATAATAGGTTAAATCGAGTAGAGGCCATTCACAGGAGGCTAAGATGTATTAGGAGTGTTAAAATCCAGGTTGCGTGTTTCTTCTTCTGTAGACTAAAATAGCTTCAGACTGCTTGAAATACATATATTCGTATGTCACAAAATAGGTGTTCTGGGGAAGAAGAGAACAATTTGTCCTTTCCTCCGGGTCTCTACTCATCACAAAGAAAATTAGTTATGAGTTAATATTGCTAAAATAGTTGGCTGTGCTGTGTATTAATGGAAACTTCAATGCCAGATAACTTGCCTCCGGACAACAGTCTTCTGCCTTTGGTGTCTGTAGTTTGGCTCTTAGAGCCAGTCTACCCCAGGGGTGGTCTAACTTCTGAGCTGTTCTGAATGCAGCAGCTCGGCCGCTGGAATTCAGGAGACTACCACTTGTCATGAGCTCAGCGTAGTTCCTGGGTCCTGGTAAGAACCGGTTCTATTTCTTGTCAACTGTAATAATTAAGCCTTTCTCATCTGTGTAAACTGAGTCCTCAGAAGATCCCACAATATTCCTATAATTCTGGCTACAGCCAATTGTAGGCTGCCGATATCAGAGTATTTTCTGCTAGTCCACTTACAATAACTTCTGAACAATATATGGTAGTGGAAAGAGTGATAAACTGAGGGGATAAACCCAAGTATTTGTTAAACATTATAGCAAGAGATGCTGAGAAACTATTTAGTGCTGCACATTACTTCTTCATCACTTGATTATTTTACTGTTTCACTTCTACTTACATACCCCATTGATTCTTTTGCATTTGGGTTTTGCACAATTCTTTCAATAACATACGGTTCAGTGGCTGTAATTACAGGATTGTTAAAGTTTGCATTTCACTATTCATCTTGTTATCTCCACTAATGGAAGGTTGAAATAAATGCACATAATTACGTGTTTGGTTCTAAATTATTTTTGAATTGCTGTCACTAGGACACACACTTGAAAAGAAAAACTTATTTTCTTGTGTTTGTGTTGGGTTCTCTGGCAAAATAAAACCATTAAATGTAGTTGAACCCATCTGTTTTGGTGTTCTGGTGTTTCCGTCTCCCTACCATCAAAAGCTGTGAGTTTCATGCTATTTCAAAATAGGAATACGTATCTTACGGGGTTGAACCACCCACTTAGTGAATTCTAAGCAAAGGGGTTTGAGCCTGGAATGCGCAGACGTAGTTCATCTGCAAATGACAGCTCTGTGGAAATGCCAGAGGTGGAACAGCTGTAGGCCTCTTTTTACCTTAAAAAAAAATTCCAGTGCTGTGTCTTGAGGTCACAAATTGAGAATGAAGAAAACATGAGCAAAGAGGACTCAATGTAAATTCTGCGTGAATTCTGTCATCCTTTGTCTAAGATCCATACCTTAGCGTTTAGTTTACACAGGCTCACTGCCTAGGATCAGGTCAAGAGCATATTTCTGTGCTGATAAAGTGGGGTCAGCAGTTGTTTTAAGGGGGAGGAGGATAGAAATAAAGTTGAGATTTTACTGGTTCCCTTAAGGTTGCTTCATAAAATTATTTGCGATTTTTTTATTTTATTTTACTTTGTGGAAATGGTATTGAAAGCCTGCTCTGACTCTCAATATCAGTCTCTCTTGACCCTTTGGCAAGATGTAAAAAAGCTTTCTTTAGCTTGGATTCAAAATTGTGGTGAGATATCCAAGATGATGTAATCTGTGGTCAGTGTAAAAGGAACAATCTCTCTGACGTTGAAATCTCTATGTCTTACTGGTGTATGTATGTATATATATTTTCATTGGAGACTGTGGATGAGTTTTGTGTAACTTGTCTTCTGAGATCAGCTACAGTGTTCAGGTTGACAGAAATATATAATCATTTCCTGGCCTACCTCTAGCTTTCGTAACCTCTAAGGTAGAAGTGAAAAAACTTCCAGCTTATGGGTTAACTACAACATACAGCCACTTTATAAGGTAATAATATGAAAATCCCACAGAAACTATGAGTCTCTGCTTGCTTCCTGGTGTCCCAAAAGGACCATGTTTGAAATTAACTCTAAACAAGAAAAAGTACCCTAGCCTTGCTTCGTGGTTACTGATTATGTGTTTGAGTATCACATTTGTGCAAGGGAGAACTTACAGTGTGCTCTGACTACAGAAACAAAGCACTTGTACATTTTTTTAAAACTACTTGGTATTTGGGTTTTTATCTACTTGTGAACACTTACCCGTGACTAAATGGGCAGAGACTAATAGATTGTATTCAGAGAAGAACTAAGGATATTCATAGATAATTTGTAAGCAGAAAAAGTTCCACATAAATTCAATAAGAAAATAAACAGTATCCCTTGGTGAATCATAGCAGTAATTCATTTTGAATGCTGCAGGGATCTGTCTGAGAGCAGACCACAGACTATTGCCAGCCAAGCATCTGCTGAACACATGCAAATATTGTCTAGAGTGGTGCACTGTCAACTCTTGGAAGAGCTTGAAAGTTTTCATTATGAACTCTTCTACTGAAAAATAATTCAAGTTGACCTTTTCGCCATGTAGTCAGAAAGAACAAGGTCAATGGGTCACTTAGTGATAATCTAGTTCTTCAAACAAGGACTGTGTAGAAGTGACTCCTTGTCTTCACTGTTAGAAGCCAGTGGAAGTTTCTTAGTAGTGAGAGATGTTTCCTAGCCCCAGAGGAGTGTGGAGTAGCTGGATGTTAGGGTGACAGGCACTAGTTTCAGCCCCGAATGTGTAATTCACTGCAAATTCACTTCCTTTGAAACCATTCCAGCTCTGGTTTCTCCACTCTGATTCTGTAGTGCTGCTTTCTTTACAAGTAGCCTTACAAACTGCTGCAAAAGGATGTGAAAAAACCAAGGGGTCCTTGTTGGCTGGAGGTCACCAGCCATGGTTTTCCTCCCTCACGAATAAGATTTTGTTTATTTATAATGTGGTAAGGATGGGCTCACATTTGAGATGAGTTTTGTGAGCCTGAGTCTAGAGGTGATCTAAATTGATTGCCTTGAAAGCTTTCAGAGGGGCATTAAATGAAAGTGTAAACTATCCACTGCATCCAGTAGGCCTGCATATAGCCTGGCTTCGGATTGCTGAGTTTGACCATCTTGAGTGAGCTTCTTCTGTGTAATGAGATGACTTCCCCTATCAACAATATATTTATTTGAAAGTAGGAAAGAAGCACATGAAGAAACATGCCTCAACAAGATAAATATACCTGGTAGCATGCAATATCCAATTGTTTTTCTCCTGGAGTAAGGCTACAGTCCTTGTTTGATGGTTAAAGCAGCCACCAGGGCAGTTTCCCACCTCTTGCAGCAGGTGCTCTCTGGCTATTACTGGTCCGAGTCCTGTCAGCTGTTGTGCTGTACAGTAAGTGATGCTCCAGAATTTATGTAATTGTGTTTCATGACAATATTTCTGGTTGTTGTGGCTTCTGGTACAACAGAAGCCAGAAACCTGGTTCTGGTATTTCTCTTCTTGAACAGCAATAAGAGTAATGCACAGAGCTGCATACCATCTTTCTTCTTGCCATTGATTCCTGCTTCCTTCCTCCTTCTCAGAGGCAATAACAGTTTCATGCAAAGGCTCTAAGCTACTCAGAACTTTAGGATGATGAATTGTGAAGACAGACTTTCATATGTTATCTCAGTGACAGTCTTCTCTCTGCCTTGTGGCATGCTCCCCTGCATCTCTTTTTCTTTTGAAGAGGAATGACTCCCAAGAGCGAGAAGAAAGTGCGTAAAGCAAACATATTTCACGTCTGTCCCTGGGTCTTTTTTATTTATTTTCCTTCCTCACAAAAGATGTCAAAGGAGTCCTTGGTATTTCTGAACACTTTAGGAAGAGTACTTTACTTTTAGATTGTGGTTACCAGACTCACGTGGCACATTTTGCAAGCTTACTTTCCGTTCCTCCCACCTCAACAGACCCGACAGGTGAAAGATTAGATTTGGTTATTTTGTGTTCTTTGATGTTCAGTAGTGTTTTCAGAATCCTAAAAATACTCTGCAGGTATGACCGCAAAGTGAGATTTGGATTTGACTGGATCACTCAGTTAACTTTGCTGTTGGCATCAACACCATGCTGATTCTGTGGAGCTCTCTAGGTTTTATGATAGCCTTTGAAAAGTATCCATCCAGGTTATGAAACTAGGTGATTAAATTTGACATACCTTAGATGGCTTCCCAGATTTTTTAAAAGGAGAGAAATGGGCATTAGATGCCTGAAAGAAGGCAATGCACAGCTGCTTGCCCACAGACAAGCAGTGCTGGACTTGCTCATAGCCTGTTGCTTGGATGCTCCCATATCTGCAGTGCTGTCAGTACCTAACAGAGCCAGTTGGTGGTTGACATTAGATTCCATGAGCTTCAGATGTGATGGCACAACCAAGATACCTCACTGTTACTGAGGAGGCAGAGTTGCTGAAGCTGGAGAAGGTAAATCTGTGTGGAAGTTGTATCTTATTGGGGAGACAAACTGTTACACAGGCTCAGGGTGAACAAGTGTGATTAATGGTATCATTTGCATTTGGTGTGCAGATTCTAGTTGTTTCATGCATTGAATGAATCAGTTATTACTGTCGGGTTACACAGGTATCCTCCTGAGACTTCAGAGTTTCTTTGTGTTTGTTCACGTTAGTGTGACAACTCCTGTAGCAGCAGTGCCAGGTGCATGTCATAGTACCAGCCTGTGCACTGGCTGACCTTTGCTCAAGTTTTAAAGACTTCTCCTCCAGTGTTCCAATAAAACTTATAGCATTTCAAAATGCTCAACTATTAAGTTACACTCCTGTGGTTTGCAGTATCATATTAAAAGATGTCACAGATGTTGGCTTTGGCATTAATTGTTTTCTTTTCCAAATCAGTGGAGTTTAGTAATGATGTGCTGATGAAATTTGTTTGGAAGCTTTATCATGGGGTAGATAATGTTTAGATTAATGTGAGCTCTCTGTGACATTTTCCTCCTCCCTGTAACCCCCATGCTGTCTCAAGTTGCCAGGTGTACCTCACCATGAAGCAACCCTCTGCAGATACATGGCTCCATGTACTTGGCTCTGCTGAAGACTTCAGTTGTTAACACTCAGCATCCCTTACACTCCTGGTGTGGTTCCGCTCTGTGTGTCTAGAATTTGAAGTGTTCTTTGACATGTTCAAACTCGGGCTCCTTAGAAAACTATAGGAGTTTGCTTCAGTCCTGACCTCAAGCACCCTGACTGCTGACATGTCCAGCTTTTGCCCGTGGCCCTGTGTTTACCCCTGCAGAGGCCCACAGTGCTCCCTTCTCATAACTGACACTGCTTGCATCTTGCTGAGAATGAAATGCAGTAATGCAAATCAGTGCGTTGCTGTCCTCTGAGAGCTATCCCACTTTTACTAAGCTGCATCCCAGTTCTGTGGCATACACTAATGTGTTCGTGGGCTCATTTGAATTTGTATCTTTGTGTTTCATTTTAATCTGAGAACCAAATTAAACACAGGAGTTCAAAACCGAAGATCTCTTCAGTGTTGCTCCTTCCTATTTTTTTCTCAAGTTGGAGACCTCACACAATGTTGCAAAGGAATTACATGCAAAGTTTTTTATTTAAGACCATCTGTTTTCCTCTTTAGATTTCATGATTGCATGATTCTCACTGCTGTGACTATGTAAGGGTTATAGACATTGCCAAAGACGTATTGGCTTAATTAGAGCATTGAAGCTCATTTCCGAAGGTACCAGTGTGGGGCTGTTGCTTAATAGCAAATGCTAGTCTGGCATCTATCTAATGCTGAAGGTGAGGAGAGGCAAAATGTGCCTAGCTTTTTTTTAATTAAAAAAAAAAAAAAAGAAAAGAGGAGAGGTGGGAGGCAAGGCACAAAAACCTCAGAGTGGCCAGTTCAGCATTGCTTCTTTCGATATATTACCAGCATGTAGTCTTGAATGTCTTTCATCACATATAAGTCACCAAAAAAAAAAAAAATCCTTCAAAAGAAACACTCTTTGGCATCCAAACTGCAGTTTCCTGTGCTTAAGTTTTTCCTTTTCGTCTACTTAAGAGTTAAGATACTCTTTGACTTTGTTTTTTGCACACTTCGCATTTTTGCAAGCAGTTACATCCCCAGTGTGTTGAGCCAAGCTTTCTCCTTTTCTGAGCTTTGCTGCTGCTGTGTTTTCTTTGTCCCATGCCACAATCTCGTGCAAGCTACCCCCCCTTTTTTTTCCCTTGCCTCTCTGCTTATATGAGTAATAAAGCATAATGATACTTGTCGTCTTTTTGCACAGTGCTCTTCCATTAGAGACAAAATCCACTGTAAGAACCAAATGTTTCATTGGTTAAAGAAATACATTTTCTTATACTAAGGAGAAGGTACAAACCTGTGTTCCATTGTCTGGAAGTGCCTCCACACTTACTGCCAAATGTGATTTAGACCATTTACACAGGGATGATCTGTACTGTAACTTCTTGTTGAAAAATAGTCTGTCCTGCTTACATTTGAAGAAATGCTGTGCTTTATTCACGGCTTAGAAAAGTGCTTCAAAAACATACACAGCTTGTAATTTAGTGTAGCCCTGTTTGGATGTGTTGCAATTAGCTTAGGCCAGTGTTTGAGAAGAAGCAGGAAAGCAAAAGTAGTCTGCTGCAGCCACCATGATCCATCACAAGCAAGCTGTTCATCATGGAGCACTGGGCCAGACTGCTACTGTGCCTGACCTGATGCTTCCTGGTTTAGGAAAAATAATGCAGAATGTGAGAGGTGTTCTCACCTCCAGGGTAATAAAGATTTCTTTAATTGATAGTAGTTCCTTGCACAAATGAGTTCCTGAGTCAGCAGCTGCATTACTTGTGAAACCACCTTATGCAGGCTGTTTACATATGTGTATATAGGGTGAGAGGGAAACCGTTTATCCTTTGCCTTGACTTGGCATGTCATGTCACACAGCTTGGTGCAAGATCATCACAGATTGTGCATCCAGTTGTGCACTGAAGTATTCCCTGGGTCCAAGGCACTGACACAAATAAGTCAGTCACTAGCAGCACAGTGTCCATCTAAGTTTCGGTGCATCCTTGCCTCTGTAAGCCTGCAAGCTCAGCAGGAAGCTTAAATGGAGATTTCAATTTGCTGAAGCCTGTAATTTCTGAATACTGAGCCACCAAATGTAACTATGCCCAATTTGATGCAATCAGTGCTCTCAGGCTCAAGAGAGGTAGAGACTGGAAGTGGAATGTACAAGCAGAAGTATGGGTGGCTAGAGCTGATGGATGGAATAAGAAAGAAAAGAGGGTTTAAAAAAATAAAACTAAAAATGCTGGGGCATCTGGGTGGTGAGGTACCCCAAGAATGTGTGCTGGACTGGAAACCTAGGCCCAAGATGCCAAGGAAGATGAGCTTTGTGATTCTTGGGAGTTGTGTGACATCTGTGGAATGGGAGGGTAAAACAGATATAGAAGGAAATGGCTGATAATATTGCAAAAAGAATAAGAAATGGGGTTTTGCTTTTAGGGGAGCACTCAGTTTTCTCTTCTCTTTAGTACTGTTCCCTGACAGGGATAGAAGGGATTCTTTCTAGTCAGAAACAATGTGCTGCCAGTTGTGGGCAGATATGGAAGACATCAAGAGTGCTCTCTGCCTTCTGAGATTGAGACACCCAACACATTTTAGGGTGAAAACTAGACCAAAACAGAAAAGGCATGTTACTCTTCAAGCAATGGTGTGTGGCCCACAGGAGAAAAATCTGGCTTGACTCAGCTCTGCTCTAGTAGCTCCCACTTCTTATTTCTTAATTAGTTCATGTTTTTAAATGATAAGTGTTCTCTAAGTCCGAACTATTACTATGGATACCAAATTGGCTGCAAAGCCTAATATATATACTTTTCCCAAAATATAGGGAAAAGTAAAGCATGCATAAAGTAGTTCCTGACATTCGCTGACTTATGTCACCAGACAAAACCTGCAGTAGTTATGCTAACATAGAAGTGATCTAATGTAGTTTTAAGGTTTGGTTGTATTTATCTTGGAGACAGCTGTAGCTCATCAGAGGAGAAATGGTTTATTGAGTCAGTACATGTACAGGGACATTGAAATCAATTGTTGTTTACCTGGTAATGAATAACTGTGATGAACCAGTGGAATCTGTTATGGAAAGTTTTATAGCAGGCTTTAAATTTTATTTTTTTTTTAAATTCTGGTCTCTCAGAGACTTTAACATTGTGTTTTGCAGTGCTGTGACTCTGACCTTGGTTGCCTTGTCATGTCTGTGCTTTGAAGAGTCTGTTTTGAACTTCAGCATGTGATCCCAGCAGCATATCCCAGTCACGTGGCCCAGTGACTCCAAGTGCAGTTACGTATGGAGAAACTACCTCTCCTTACACTTGTGTGTACCAGGAGACCATGATCCTCTCGTGAAAGTGCAGTGGAACAGAGCTTTCAAGCTCATTACCCAATTTTTAAACAGTCTGGAGAGCATAAGGTTTGTTATCAAACAAAATAGGCTTCCAGCTAACTGATGTCTTACCTGTATCCCTGGATAATGCTATTTACAGCATGTGAGAAATACAATATCAGGAGGAAATGTTGTTCCTAAATCCCAGATTGGGTAATGCAGTGGTGGGAAAACTGTGATCTTTATCTTAATTTTCTTCCAACCAGTATCATTGAGTTTCTCCTGTTATTAGAGATGTGTGCTTTCTCAGGGGTATTACTCAACTCTTGGAACAAGTTTATACTGAAGTAGTTTCCCAGGTTAATGCCACAGTTTAGATAAGTGCAATATTTCCTTCTGTTTTTTCTTGAATTTCCTACCTTTTTTACTGAGGATAATCTTGTTTCCAAACCACACAGTATTTCAGTACCTGATACATTCCTGTGTATAAAAACAAATTGTCATCAGAAATATCCAAATCCCAGTTTAAAAACTGATTGGTTCAAATTGTCGATAACAGATATTGAACAAATCGAAAGTCAGGAAGCTGTTGTTTATCCATACCATACAGGTAATTCTTGCTCAGGAGGCTATCAACTTCCCTCATTCCACACATGCACAGCTGCCTTCAAATATTTATGGAGAGATGTCCAGTCTCTGGGCATTGTCTGGTCTCTTAATGAAAGGTTCAGCGAAAGTGCAAAGTGCAGAGGTTTCTGTGCAGCAAAACTTTTTCTCTGAAGATCTGGCCTGAAATTTGTATGGTTGAGTTCACAAGAAAATTTTTAAAGTTTCCTTATTTGCCTTCCAACTGTTAAAAAGCATAGTGTTTCCTAATACAGCTCATGTTGTTTTGTTTTTTTTTTGGGGGGGTGTTCGTTGGTTGGTTGGTTTGGTTTGGGATTTTTTTGGACATTAGTAGTAGTCATTAGTATGTCATCCTTTTATAGCACTGCCTTAGACTGGGAGGCCTTTCCAAGACAAGAAGTAGATGTAAATACCTCGCAACTACTGTTCATTGCTCAGGAAGACTTCTCAGTTGGAGTGTTGTCAGAGGAGCATTAGAGCAATTTTCTTGTAATCATACTCTTGACTGTCTACTGTTTGTATGTGTTTTGAATTGTGTGGTACTGTTAGAATGGAGTCAGTTTACCATTGATGGGCTGTCCTGCACAAAGTCTTGGTCACAGTGTACGTTTTCAGGTGTTTGAAACCCATGTAAGACTTCTGAGCAAGTTGTGGGTGACTTTTGGTTATGTGTTTGTTTTGGTGTGGGTTTGGGTTTTTTTTTTATTTGTCTTGAACAATGGGAGAAATGCATGTCTATGGTGCACTGTAACTTTATTTCCAATATACTTAAAAGTTCTAAAATTGCTGTACATTCTGTACTACACAATTAGGGGTAGTTTTCCTTAACCAATCACTGAAATACACCTGCAGTGAAGCAGCTTCTTTTTTTTGAGGTGTACAGAAATAATTTATTCAACTGAAGTGTTTTAATAAGAACATGATATTACTGTGCCCTCTTCGAGTTCAGAAGTGAGCCAAACTCTGCAGTTGTGCTGATGAAGTCATCAGGATATTTTTCTGTGACAGCATAAGCCAGGCTTAAGTGAAGGCTGCTGCTCCAAAATTCTGGCTTTAAGTAGGTGCTGCCTTTGGAATTCAGGTGAAAAGGTGGAGTGCCATCTGTGTGACCTTAGCCAGCTAAAAGCGAATAGGACCCCTCAGTAAAACAAATTTTCTGGTTTTAGATGGATCAGAACACAACTAGTCCATCTGTCTTGAGGTGCGAACAGCAGTGTGGGATCTGGAGATCTGTACGGTGGGAGGGAGAGTGAGAGCACAACAGCCAAAAGTCAAGTTAGCTTGTGCTTTTGGAAAACATCAACCTCATGTTTTGTTACTGGATCTTTTACAAAGGGAGGCAATTCATTAGTGGCAATGAAGAGCAGCATATTTTATAAAAGAGAAAGGCCTTGAGGCAAATCTTCTGTGAGTCGTAAAGAACACATTATTTCTGAGAGCACTGTTTCCAGCTTATCAACCGACTGTCTTGACTGGCATGACTGTCTTGAGCTTATCGAGGTTGGAGGCTGACTTATGGCTTAGTTGTTCTCCCTCGTGGACAAAGCCACTGTCCATGCAGTGTAATGTCACTGTGGGAACATATGTCATTGATTCATGAGTGTTTGGGGGTATCATTATGGGCATTGATTTCAAATTCCTTTTCAAAGTGGAGTTTGGAAAATGTAAATGTGTATGGTAAAACCCCACTTTTGTGTGAAAGAATACATAAAGCTTTTGAGGGAAATGAACTAAAACCTACACTTTCATGGTCCTTGTGAGCTTTGCTTTCTGGAATTTCTCTAGTCCTGCTAAAAGAAGGACAGTCCTTCCATCACATGCGTGGAAAGTCCTTATTAGAACAGTGGAGATGTCAGCTAACTCCCTGAAAATAGCAGTAGATGTGCACTCAGATGTATTCATAAACATAGTCTGGAGAAATTATTAAATGTTTAATGCTCAAGTGAGTCAGTGGCTTGAGGTATGAATCTGAGGCACATCTGAACAGTTTCTGTTCACTTTAATAAGATGAAGGGCATTTTTTATTAAGCACTAGGTCACAGGGGGAATAAGCCTATTAGTAGGAGTTAACCAGTGGGTTAAGGCAGATACTGTGAAGTATCTGGTACTGACAAACATCAAAGGCAGAATATCAGAGTAGATGGAGCACAGATCTGACATGGAATGCCTCTTCTTCATATGTGTCATTTAAAAACAATCATTAATAATTACTTAGATATTACAGCAATGTCAGTTCAAGTAAAACCTCACAACAGTTTGATCTGTTATGTGAACTGGAAAAATATGGTCATTGTGCCAGGGAGTCTGAAGTCTAGTTCTAAAATGAGATACACGTTGAGGAGAAAAGATCGATTTAAACTAGGTTTCAGCTCAGTACTCTGTCCAGTTCAGAGAAAGTTTTCATGAAGGTGCTGAAATTCCTGTGATGACTGTGACAAATATGTTACACTTACAAATTTGTATAAAGTGTGTGAAGTGAGGCACTTAATATGATCGAATTCCTGGCAGGAAATATGGAATATGTAAAGACTATGGCAAATATGGCTTCATTTAGCTACTGAAGTTCTCCTGTGCAAGATGGGACGTGATTCTGACTCACGTGTGCAAGAAATTTTTGATGTGAACTCAAAAAATTATTTAGAAATCTGTTCAAAGATCGTAGTTCTGAAAAATATCCTTTCTTCTGAGTAAGTTTTCTTAATAGAAATTAATTCTGGATTTTCTAATACTTGCTTTCATTTTTCTTGTGTAATCTTTTATTAGTTTTAAAATCAGGCTTCCTGGTAAGTATAGAAAACAAATTCCAAAAGGTAGATTACAAGCCATATTACTTGAGAGATTCAGGTGAATAAAAAAATACTGCTTATTAAATTAAAGAGACCTGGAAGGTCTTATTTACATTAATTATGAGCTCTATTAAATATAAACTGATGACAGCACGAAGATTTAGTGGGGAAAAAAAACCTCCCAAGTGAGGCTTCCCTGAGGAAGGTTTATTTCTTGTTGATCCAAATTCTTTTGCTGCACTTTTTGCTTTGTGCTTTTCTGTGAAGGTTTCTTTTAAGAACTAGGTGTGGAACTGGAAGGGCAGCAGGTGTTTCAAAGCCTAGATTGCCCCTTGAATATTTTGAAAATTTAAACTAGAGTGGAAATGTAAAGATTGTAGAGATACTACTGAATTATGAAGGATTAGCAGTATTTTCTGTAGTTGCTAAACCTCTGGCTGTAGCAAAGACATGAGATATGTCACTATGTCAGCAATCTGATATCCTAATACATTTGCTCTCAAATTAGTAGGACTCACACCTGCATATTCCATTTGTCAGCTAGTAGAGCTTCCTTTGTCATTATTCTGAAGAATAAAGGATGAGAATGATCCGCTTTTTTCATGCAGAAGTCATTTTACTTTTTAACTGTGCCATAGGTATGATCAAGTGCTGTGGTGCCCAGGTATGTCATATCACTGAAGTTCAGCTGGAGACTTGCCATGTCTGTTAAGTCTGTGGAAATGATAAGCTTATGGGAAAATCTATAAGGAGGTTCCTTGTTCACCCAACCTCCCTGAAGCACCTAACTTGGGCATTCAGCTCAGTGGCTAGGCCAAAGTCTGGAATAACTTGATGTGTAAAATCCTGTCTGTTCATAAGCTGTAAACCTAGGAGCTTCGAGTTTTATTGGATGCTTAAGGTTAGGTGGTGTATATATCCCTAGCACTTCTTATTATGAGCAGTTATGTACCCGTTGTTTGTAAGGAACTGCATCCATAAAAACAGAAATAGGTTTGAAGAATCAATAGGTCATACAGAAGGAAATCTGAGAAATGCTGCCCTCCCACTGCCTGCAAATGTTTGGAGGCTCCCAGTTGCTGTCTTTACACAGTGACTTAAGAGATGTTGCTATCTCAGGTGCAGCCCTTCTGCCTATCATCCTTGTTAGCCTCTCCCTTAGCTCCAGAGAACAATCAACCCTGGTTTTCTTTGCTACTTGGAAATAGCAGGGACAGATTGATACTTGTTTCTAAGTTATAAGTGTTTCACAGCTCAAAAGGAAACTGAAGGAAAAGTAAACAAGGAGATCCATGGGAGGGGGGAAATCCTGTTTGTCTTTTTAGTGACTGAAATTTAAGTAAGTATTAGTAGAATGTGGTCTAAGATCTGGGGGAGCGGGAGCGGTTGATGGATGACCTTCTAATGGTTTCTGGATCCTCACAACTGTATTTAGAAAACATTGAATAATATGAGTAAAAGGAAGAAAATGAGTGTTCAAAAGAGCAGTAGAGAACAAAAAGGAAGAGCAGGAAAGATAAAACGGGAAAAGAAGACTATGAGAGAGGTAACAGGACAAAGGCTGAGAATTAAGAACAACGAAGAGTATGTGCTTCTAGTTTGTGAAATCTTTGTGCTGAAACTGAATGTGGGAGCACAGGATACAGAGAAAAAAGAAAAATAATAATAGAAAAAAAAACACGAAAACTGAACAAAAACCCCAAACAAACAAAAAACCAACCAAAACCAACCAACCAAAAATCAAAACCACACACAAAAACCCCCAAAACACTGGAGTGAGAGGGCAGGTTATTTAATTTGTTCCTGACTTGTTTAGTCATTAAACCAGGCAAGTCTGTATTATTTTTCTAGGCATCCTTGTTCAAGAGGGATGAAGAGAGGATTGGTTGCCCAGTTCGCTGGGTGCAGTCCCAGGCACAGATAGCATGGCAAGGCTGGGCAAATCAAATCTGCTAGAGGCAGAGAGGGGACTGAATGGAGCTCTAACTCTGGGAGCCCATGAGCATCGCAGTAGTCTCCCCAGGGGGCTGTGGAATAATCCTGCAAATGGGAGGATGGCAGGAAGTTGTCATGGAAACGGAAGGCCTGAAAGATTGACTCTGAGCAGCAACAGGCCAGTGAGGCAGCCTAAGTAGGATTTATAGCACATTATAGTGTGAAAAACAGGAGAAAATTACTGTAAAGGCAGAAATTATAGCACAACAGAACATATCAGCTCCAAGATCCATCTTGCTAATTAAAACAGCATATTCAGTAGTGGAGTGTGTGATAAGCCTGTTAGCCTAAATGGGAAGATGTTATCAATACTTCATTATAAAGTTTATTGTCTTTAAAGTAACTCTGGAGGAGGGGCAGGGAAGTGTGGAACCTAATAAACCAATGCCGCTCTCTGTCCACTCCATGTACATAATAAATATCCATTCACTGCTAAGTCTTACATTTCTGTAATGTTTTTGCCTCTTGAAATTTTCCAGCTACAAGTCAGTCTGTGTGTGTTTGTGGGGGTAAGTAAGGAACCTAAGGGGTTGGGGGGAATGTGAGTGTGTATGGAGGGGCTGTGCTAAGCAAGTTTTAGTATCTTACTGAAGTCACTGAGTATGTCACCTGAGTTTTAAAAAAACACAAGGGGGGAGGGAGGTGTTCAAAAAATGGACCCTAATTTTGTACAGTTCTAGAACCTCTTAGCTGAGGATCTCAAATCCCATAACATGCCTGGTGAGACTTGTAAGAACAGATTCAAAGTCATATAGAAATCCATTCTGGGACTGTGAATTAGATACAACTGCTTTTCTGACCATGAAGTAAAGTCTGTCTAGTCATTAGAAGAATTTTCCTTCTTTCTTAACATTATTGTATCTTCTGTGTCCTTTCTTCGGCTTTATCCCTGTAGTAATCAAACAACCACTATTTGAGCTTTGGCTGCATTAGTCCTAATTGGCCTGACAATTCCTGCATAATAGCACACATGTAGAAGGTTTGAGTGAACAGGGCTTAAAAAAATTAGCAGCTGGTGCAATCTAATCCATGTAGTACATCATAATACACAGAGCAGGAGATAAAAAGCCCTAGGACACTTCTATTCAATGAAGTAATTAATATTCTTGTTTGAATATCAGCATACTATTTAAGGAAAAAAAATGAAAAGAAGAAAAAAAACCCTGAAGCTCAATTATGACACATGGACTGGTGTACTGCAAGTCCTTTATTACTGAATCCAAGGCAGTGTGTCTTATGATGCTGGCTTTTAAAGGTTTAGCATATTATTGTACTGCAGCAGTGTTTAAAAATAACCTAAACCCCTCTACTTCATCAACTTTGAATCCTTAACTGCAGCGAGTCTCTCATTTCTTGCTTTTTACAGTTTTCTTACATCTTTGTGCAGTGTTTCCCTCGGCAGAAGGCTGTGAAAGGATTAGCGTAGGCAAACTGAGCACCTTTAATGATGGAAGTGACAAAGTAGCGATGGTGGCTGATGGCAAAGAAATTTAACAGCCTGTTCAGTCTTAGTATGTTGCAGGCAAGGCCTTCCTGCCTACTCTCCTTCTGCTGGAAGGAGAGGCTTTGCAGGTAAAGGATCATTTCTGGGTGGATAAAAGAAATCAGTGGGAAGTTGAAGGCTAGTTATTCTTTGCCTCCTCGGCCTACCAAGCCACTTTCACTCTCCATCCTCAGCTAGACAGGGGAAGAAAGATACAACAAAGGGCTTCTAGGGCCAGATAAGGACAGGAAAAGACCACTCACCAACTACTATGATGGGCAAAATAGACTCAAGTCTTATGAAGCTGCTGGCATCTTCTCAGAGAAACCACCCCTGTAGCCAAAACCTTGCCAATACAAACCCAATACAATTTCATACTTGAGATGTGTGCTTTTCTAATGGCATATTTTTTTTAACTGAAAGCTGAGTTGTAATTTAAAAATACTGTGTCAGCCAGCCTGAAATACCAGAAGGTAAGATCAGTAGGGCAAATCTTATGCACCAAGTAAGAGGGTACTTTGTTACATTACCTTTCAGTGAGATGAAAGGGTTTGTGTAGAGAATGGTACAGATGCTGCCATGACATTTGTGATGGGAATACCATCCTCCCAGACACACCACTTGAGAGGTGGAAAAGAAAAGTGGTGCTATGTTAGCAGGTTCAAGTAGGCTGGACTACAGCTGAAGACAAAATTTGGAATGGAAATGTCACCTTGAACTCTTGTATTTTAATACTAGTGGAGACTCTTGAGGCACCTGGTGGGTCAGTACTTCTCTAAATTATTTTTAAACTAACATAATCATTAAAGACAAAAACAGTCTGAATTAAACTGTCTTCTATTCTACTCTTCTTCTGTACTTGAGAGGTACAGAAAACAGTAAGTGGGAAGTATGGAAGTAAATCTGTATACAGAATAGTAATCTCAATATTTCTATGTTTTTTAACTTACTAATGATAAAAATGAGGGGGAGAGATGCAGTATTTGTTTTTTAATCTCTTTCTGATGGCTTGTGATCTGAGAGCAATTGGTGACTGAGGTTAGTATGTGGCAACTTAAAATTTTGTGGTGTTTTTTGCATGTTGTGTAAAAATAGTTGAGTAATGAATATTTAATGAATTAGTATTTGATACATTACTCTTGGGCAGTGTTTAGATCTTCTTGGCTCCCACTGCTGGCTATCACTTTTGCCTGGATGGTGTTGACTCTTGTGCAAGTTTCATATGAACCAGTTCAAGGAACTGATCCAGCTGAAAAATAATTCAAGAAAACAGTTTTTTGGTCTGGTTCACTCCAAGTACCTGTGTCAGCACAATGGAGAAAAGAGCAGGGGGCACAAATGTAAACCCTCACCTCATCCTCTCACAAAGGGTGTGGAAAGAAGATATATTGCAGATATGTTGTGCTTGTCATTAATGCAAAATATGCTGTTGTGACTTCGATATTAATTTCAACTCCCACTATTTCCAGCATCTGTAGCAAACAGTCTTATTATTTTGCCTGGTTGAATTTCTCATTGGAATATTTTGCAAGATCACTGTGTGTATGAAATCATTCGCATGTATATATTGATTAATCTACAAGCAGATTGATAAGGGATGGATAAAACAAGCAGCTGGAATAACTGAATTCTAATTTTCTTAATCTTTTTCTTCAAGTCTTACTTTCTGAGCAGTTTTTATTATTGGCTATTGTCACTGTAGGTGCTCAAAAGTTTGATCAATTGCTTTTAGTGAGAGTTTTCCATGATATAGTACAGAGGAGAGCCCTTGGGGTTTGTCTTGAAGGAAATTCAGTTGGCAAGACAATTAAATGAACAACCTCCAGCCCATACTGTCTGCTTCACAGTCAGGGAGCAGCTCATGAAACCATATTCAGCACCAGCAAAGGCTGTAAAAAATAACACAGCCTCTTATCAAGTCATCAGACCCAATGACTTTCCCACCTAATAGTTGGAGTGGTTTGAGGATTTTTGTATGGCTGGTTTTTTTGAAGAGGCATTAAAGCATATCAAAGTACTGTGCCTGAGTGCTTTGGCCATGACTTTTTCTTCATATTTTTAGGTGGACCTTTTACAACTATAATTGTTTCTAGAAGGCTTTCTGGTTTTTTTAGGATTCTGGTAAAGTCAGAAGATTAGAGCATGTTTCCTGTTTGGGAAGGGCAGGCAAGTGTTGCTGAAAAGGACATTTTCTTGGTCTATTACAGTAACCAAGTAGCTGGATATGTGTGTCTTCGTGTTTCTAAAACTTCTTATTTAACTCTCTCTTATATGTAGAAATAATTAACTATAGATCTTGTTGCTTTCTTCCCAACCCTACTCTTTCCCCTCCTGCCTCAATTGGTCCCCAATTCTTCATAGTTTTCTTTTTTTCTGTGTATTCTTGTTACAATCTATCACTCTTTCTGCAGCCTGTTCCCTTCTGAGAACAAGGCTTTTTCAAATTTAGTGTATTTGACGGGCCCTGATAACTACTCGCTGCAGCCAGCACAAATCTGCTTCTGAGTAGTACCATTTGTACAAGTACATTTGCTTTCCTTTGATGCTTGTCTTGTGAGAAAGCATGTACTTGTGATGTCCTGGGGCTGCACCATAGCACAAGATGGACAGTACTTCATTAGTTGTTTGCTATACTTATAATTTCCACTAATGAAAGCTGTAATAGACTAGTTGAAAAAGAAGAAGGTGATTCAACTTGAAGTATGGTGCCATATTTTATTTTGCTGCCAGCATCTTGCATGTGTGATTTTGGAATGAAAGACAGGAAAAAAGGGAATTGAATTTTCAGATTTACATTTATATGCCGAAAGCTTGAAGAACACTGATTAGCATCCTTGCTGTCTTGGACAATTTTTTTTTTAGCAGAGGCATCACTAACTATGAAGGTCTGGAATATCCACTAAATGCTTGTGATGTGAATGCCAATGATGAAAGAAATGGGAACAGCTGGTACAATATGGATAAATTACAGCATTTTTTTCAGTCTTTTATACCATGTTATAAACAATGGAAAGGCTATTCTTTTCTTTAGCAAATTGCGTGGGATGGTAAGAAGAAAGCCTTTTGGATGCCATGGGTGATATTTTCTGTCCAAATATGGGAGGTTCTGTATAGTAAAATAGCCTTTCCTGGTAGATTCCAGATTAGCATTAACTGTTCTTCAGGATGCTCTTTAAAAGGTGACATTAACTCTGTGTGTTTGGTTTGTATGTAACCTAGGCAAAGTGACAGCAGGTTTTTAAAAGGAAGCACTTGTCTGTTCCTTTAGCTGTCCCTAACATAAATAATCCAGTTTCTGTTTAGTTTACTCCTCTTAAATTATGCTAATATTTCCGGTACAGCCAGATCGGAGCAGTTTAGTACAGTTTAGTACAGCAGTGTTCCATGAGGGGAAAATTGAACTGCCTTCCCTCTGAAAAGTAGTGATGGAATGGTTATTTATGTGTATTGTGGTTTAACCTCAGTCAGCAACTAAGTACCATGCAGCCACTTGCTCACTCCTTGCCACCCCGAGTGGATGGGGAGGAGAATCAGGGGAAAAAGGTAAAACCATGGGTTGAGATAAGAACAGTTTAAGAATTGAAATAAAGTAAAACGTAATAATACTAGTTATGAAAAGAGAGACGACAAAAATGGAGAGAGGAATAAAACCGAAGAAAGACAAGTAATGCACAATATCATTGCTCACCACCCACTAACTGGTGCCCAGCCAGTCCCCCCACAGTGATTGGCCCCTCCCAGCCAAGTCCTCCAGGTTATAAGCTGAGCATGATGTTCTATGATATTCCCTTTGGCCAGTTCTGGTCAGCTGTCCTCGATGTACTCCCTCACCTGCTCCCTGGCAGAGCAAGGGAAACTGAAATTCCTTGACTTAGGGTAAGCACTACTTAGCAACAACTAAAAGCAATAACGTTGAGTTATCAATGTTATTCTCATAGTACGTCTGAAACACAGCACTGCTCCAGCTACTACGAAGAAAATTAACTCTATCTCAGCTGAAACCAGGACAATGTGTAGGTGTATTGTTATTCCAGTGTACATTTGAAACCAATTGAAATCACAAAGAAGTGCAAAAGTCTGTCATATCATTAAATCTGCTTTTGCACAGCTTTCACAATATGTTTTTGGAAAAAAACAAGTCTGTTATGTTTCATTTGGGGAGAATGAAACAGAAATGCTCCATACAGCACTTCTATTCTGTTGAGTTAAAACAGCTGTGATAATTGTGGTGATTCCTGCTCTTGGTGTACAACTTCTAGTTCATTAAGAAATCATTACACTGCAGAATCTTTTTGGGAACTGAACCAACTGCAGAAAGGCTACTGATGCAGTGACTTTGGTGGGGGCACCTGGTATCTAGCTAGGGTCACCATACCCACATATGTGTCTGCAGTGAAGCTTTTTTTGCTGTTATTTTGGTCAAATTGCTGATAAGCCTGAAGGATGACTCAACTAGCTGAATGCCTCAAGGAACTGGATTGTGTGATTCATGACGATTAGTCTCATCTTTCACATAATGTTATGGGATGATAGGGAAGATGAATTTTACATCGCTTATTTCTGAAGTATAGGTTTCATTCAGCTGTTCTTGTTAGTATGGGAGTAAACAAAGATATTGATATAGGAACAAAGTCTGTATTATCCACATGAGATCTGGGATCAAATCATGGTGGTTTTACAATGCAAAATGAGAGAGAAAAAATTAGAATGACAGCTACATAAGCTCTCAAATAAATGGTCACATTCAGTGTCTTCAGTGTTGAGAGGTATAAAGCATGTCCTTTCCCACCAGAAGGTTTCCCTGTTTGAGCCAGGTATGATAAAAATGAGCTACTTGTCACCTGAATTCATCTGAGTAAACCTTTAACCTCTGAAGTTGGAGATATGATGAACTGCTACCTTCTGAAGAAGTAAACTTATCAGTTTCTTTCCACATGACCAGACAGTTCATTTCTGCTGGTAAACTGTATTAGTCAGTGAGAGTCCTCTGTGATAGGTCTCAGACGCTTTGTGTAACCCTGACCTGTTTCCTTTTCACTCCCTTAAGTCCCACCAGTGCCTCCTCACAGTTCTGTTGCTGAATTTCTGTGTATCCATTTTGTTTGTTTCAGAAGAGGCACTCATAACAAAAGGTAGACTTCATTCATATACTGAGGGGTAAGAAAAGGAGTGGACAGAACCACCTGAGGCTTGCAACTCTACCACAATACATTGCAGCCTCTTATGCGGCGATCCGAATGGTGTTTACTAGCGTAAGCACAATTGCTTTTGCACTGAATGTAGCTAATGTTCCCAAATGCCCTTGAAAGCAGAAATAACACTGCCAACTGGACAGAGTAGCACCCACTTTCAACAGTCCTGATGTCTGAAGTATTTTTTATTCCTTATAAACTGCATTGGAAACGGCGTATTGTAAATCTGGCACTAGTTTGCAGCAGAAAAAGGAAGGAAAAAATGGTGTTACAGACTTTTACCTAGAAGACCTAAATCAATTGCCTTGCTGTAGCCCATGAACTAGTTTCTCTTGCCATCAATCAAGATGATTTGGGAATCAACCTGAATAGGAATATACCCCACCAGGCTTATTGCTTGGATTTTGCTTTATTGCTTTCACTAAATATTGGGTTGCTGTTGGATTTCCCTGGATGAGAAGTCCATGAATGGGAAATGAATTTGTTGGGACTCTAGTGAAGAGATACAGTAAATACAAACCAGAGGCATCCAGCAAGCACTGGAACCACCTCATCTGCAAGCTGTAGGTATTCAGCAGAATGTCATCTGTGCATCAAGTAGGGTTAATAAGTGGTACACATGGATTAGAACAGTGCTTATTTGGCAGTATGGTGGTGTATACCTACTCACTAAATACCCCCAGAAGGTCCAATCCTGTTCTGATTTTCAGCAACACGAAGATAGAGTGACTTTGAACTTAGTGGGAGTAGTCTAAAATTGCAGCTAAACCATGACTTTGAAAACTGGGCATCTGTAGGAATGCTTTCCTTTCATTATTAAGGTGGACAACATGTCCTATAGGTTCCTTTGATACCTCTGATCATTGCGATTAAACTGTACTTTATCTCACCACATCAGATGACAGTTCACGGTGGCCTAAGCTCTGAAAAAATGAAATATATGTAATGTGACTTGTTGATGTATAGAGTCTGACAGAAATACGTGTGATAGCTTTCTTTTCATATAGAGCACAACCTGAAATACTTGTGTAATGTTGTAGGAAAGTACTCTAAAGGGAAGATATGTGCTTTTTTTTTTTTAATGTAATAGCTGAATCATCCATTATGGAATTACAGAAACCCTCTAAATCCCTCATATTGACCATGCAAAGTTTAGCCTTAAGCTTTTGTTCAAGGATAAGACTTTTCAGTAGTTCTCAAGCAGCCTAATCCACTGACCTGACTGAGACCTGACCTGAGCTATCACAGAGTGCAGTTTGAATTCTGACCTCAGTCCTTCACTGACATATGAAAGAAGATAGGAGCAAGTCTCCAAATTTCTGTACCCATTGTATACTTATCCCTTCTCCTGGGGTCATAGGGCAATTTGCTAAGAAAGAAGGAAAAACATTATAAGTATCTAAGTTTATGCCACAGTAGAGTCATAATTCTAATGTTGCCATATATGATTATGTAACTGCATCATAAGTGGATCTCATGGTTGAATATTCATTTTAGAGATGTGGTGTCTTCAAGACTCCTAATGTAGCTGGGAAGATCAGAGTTACCATCTACCTCTTTGCATTTTGTGTGTTTCCTGATCAGCCAGTGATTTAAGTGTCCACTGTTGACAATTGTGATAATAACTGCACTTGATAAAGCACAACACTGCCACTGTATTTGCTGGCTATCAGTTATCAGTGGGCTTGAAGCATGGCATTACTGAAGAAAATATTGTCTCTGCCCCAAAGAAGTGTTTTAAAAAAACAAGTAAACAACATGCCTCCTCCAGAAAAAAAAAAGGCAAACCCAAAGAAACGACCAACAATGAAACGTGAACCCAGACAAATCGTTATGCAAGGAAACATACCTACCCCCTTAAATAGGCAGTCAAAAAGATACTGGGGATGTAAGTAGGAAGCAGTTAAACGTTTAGTAGAGTAGGTAAGAACATAAGGCTAAGCTTTGCATTGGCAGCTTTAGCAGGACTAAGGAATAGAGAAGCTCCTGTTCCTGAATTGCTCTCTGTTACTTTTCATTAGCGAGATTGTAGTAAAGGAAGCAAGTCACTGTGGACAGAGCTGGCCACTGAATTGTGCCTATTCTGTGGATGAGTGAAAGTTTTCCATTAGTGTGAAGCTAATAGCACTGATCTAAAGGGAAAAGAGGCAGGCTTAACACTTCACCTGTCTCTGACCTACTTTAGGAAGTAAAGTGTCTTATAGCCTTAGGCAGTATAATATGTGTCTCTTCAGTGTTTAGGTAGTTGTGCAACACACGGGTTCACTGTTTTCCCCAAGTTTTCTCACAATAGGCAGTCTTTCTTGCTAGAGGAGGGAGCAGCTCCTTTTAGTGGCTGCTGCAAAGGAATTCACTAAGGTCTTGGCATTTGCACTCTGATGTTAGAGAGCAAGAGGAAAAGACTGAGAAAGCACCCAGTCACTAAGACCTTTAGAATCAGACAGTATTTTCTGAGCAGCTGTCGATGGAGTCTGTGTGAGATTATTATTGTTTGCAGAAGCTTTATTGATCTTGGCTTTGAAGCCCAGAAATCTGTTTACGGCAGCCTATAAAAATGAACGGCTACTTCTTTTGCTGAAGGTTAACACACTGTGTTTGTTTAATTGAATTGAAATGGCTTTATGTTGTCTAAATGTCAGTGTTAATGAATTTTTGAGTGATTCTAGAGTCTCCTAGTTGGATAAAAATATATAGATAGAAAGCAATGTGTTGAAGGAGGGTGCTATCCACTTCATTAAAACAAGATAAACATAGATCTGAAGAGAACACTATTGTCTTTTACACAGTCTACTGCATGAGAAGGTCCTTTTAGGTTTCCAAGTCTGTTTTGTTTTCCAAGTCAGTTTGTGTTACTTGCATCTGTGTTTCTTTGGAAACAGTGGAAAGAACGGAAGAAATGTAGAAGGTCAAAAGTGGTAACTTTGGAATAGGCAGCTTTTCTAGAAAATTACTTGATGGAAGAAAGATCTTACAACATTGAAATGGGATGGAATATTTATAACTTCCTCATTGCAACAGGAGAGTTGGAAACTTGTGGTGCTGCTTGGCTGTAATGAGTACTTCCCTGGACTGCTGTGGACATAATTCTCCTTCTATTTTTCTTGTTCTGAAATTAATTCATCAAACCTTCTGTCCAGTTTCATCGCATAGCTTTCACTTTCTTCTGCAATTTTCCAGGTGAATGTAATGTGTGTGGCGGACTGTACTGTAAGCGTAAGGCACAAAGGCTTAATCTAAAAGAAGAGTTTGCCAAAACATATACACATGTGGGTCACAATATTTGTTTTGCAGACATATTTTTTCCTCTTAATGTTGTATTGATAGGCTTTCTTAAAATGATTTTTTGCCATGATCTGATTAAACATGGGAGTATATTTGAAAACTGCTATGGTCCAGGATGCTGCTGCTGTGCACCTGGACAGGTGTAGGGGCAGTTCTTTTCCCAAATCCTTCACCATGCATTTAGTTATCTATAATATGTTTTGTCTGTCTATAAATGGATCAGGATTTTGCTGAAGTAAACATTGCGTGAACATGGCAGGAAGAGATTGCCTGTGTCTTGGTTGTATCCTCAGTTATGTCTCATGTACCTACTGTCAAACTACTCTCTGTTAGGGACTTCTGCCTTCAGTGTCCTCTCCTCTGGTTATGAGACAGTTTTGTATGACAGACACCCGTGACTGCAACTCACAGGTGACAATGGACTGCAACATCTGCCTCTCTTCAGTTAAAGACTACTTTCAGGTTTCGTGTCCCCACCTCAGTTTGTACATGTAGAGAGATTACAGGACTGGAAGCTAAAAGGGAATAAGCAGAAAATGGTCAGAGGGAGAAAATAGAGGTATATTTTAATTTCTCTGAGAAACTGGAATATTTGGCACCAAAACAGCAAGTGTATCTTTTTTTCAGTCCAACACTGTGAGTGCTCACTGTATCTATTAATTTATTTTTAGAATTACTTAGAATTTCCCCCACCCATTTGTAAGCTCGATTTCCCCCACCATTTGAGAGCTCAGACAGAGCAATGGTGTTCCCCAGGGAATATGAAGTTACACAGATCATTACTCTCTGTCAGGGCTTTCAAATCTCACAGCACTTTTGAGAAAGTTTGTTCATGAAACACATTCGTCATCTATTAAATGTGTTCTCCAGGGAGTGGTTGATAATATACAATTAAATGAGATCTGAACACAGACGATATCCTGAGCAGCTGTAACGCTCTGGCTAAAATCTTTTGGTAGATACAACTTAAATAAAGATGAAGGAAATACTAGCAGTTATAGATAATAAACCCAAAAAGATTCTTTGAGCCCTTCTCTATATTAGTGTGGTCTTCATCAGAGCTTTTCAAATCTTTGTCCTGTTATACCTTAACTCCATCATAAAGAATAATAAAATACAAAACGAAATAAATTAAATTAGAGGCTTATTTGAAATCCCTTCCAAACATTAAAGATCCTGTTTCAAAGCCTTTGATCTCAATAGGTTTTGGATCAAATAAGGATTGTAGGTTCGATCCTTTTGTGACTTGCATATCTGGAATTTGAAGGGGTGGAATTTCTATTTGCGTGTTCAAAATGCAGTACTTACAAAAGCAGTGAAGATGTGCTAGATGCTTACTCTTGATTTGTTCAAGGAAGTGTCAACTGAGAAGTAGCATCTCTTCTAGAGGCACTAGCGTTCTCTGGAAGATCTTCATTTGAGTTCATTGAGAACAGGAATGGCACCTGCTTGGGTAGGGAGAGAAAGACATTGTAGGAAGGATCCTACATGCCTTAGAGCTGTAATTATTTTGTAATTTGAACGCTTGCTTTGTCTATTTTTAGTAAATGTGTTAGTAAGTACAATGTTGCATTGTTTCCAGTAACTTTTTTTTTTTTGTTTTACTTCCAGAGTAATGCTGCAATTACATTTCTAGAGAAGAGCTGAAGTGAATGCTCTTTAGGAATAGTTATTTTTAAGTATGGGATCTTGCAGTTTTACAGATTAGTAAGGTTTCAGTAATAATAATTTTTTATGTATTATAGAATTAACAGGTGAAAATTGTCAACTTTCTCTCAGTGGGTCTGTCCATATTGCAAGACTTCTATTTTTATTTGTGTTGATAGTCTCAGCAGAGGATCCCAGAGTGAATTCCAAAGGATGCTTCTGCAGTTAAAGGTCTCACCAGAATTATATGACATGGGAAATGCACTGCTTGCTTTTTTCCCTAATCCATACATATAAAATTCTACGAAACTGCCCAGGTTTTTAAGTAAGCTAAGCTATTTAGTTAGTAGGCCTTCCTTGAGACCTAAGCTTGAGGATTTCTCTCAGCTATGGAGAGCATTGCAAGTCCTTTCTGCTTTCCTTGGGAGTGCATATGGTGTCTGTTGCTCCAGGAGAAATTAAAAACTTTAAGCTCAGGCTTTCTCAGGCAAAAGCAACTTTTGATCACATGGTGAATTGTTCCTAGTCCTGTCTGAAAACTAGAGGGAAGATTGGAAAGATTCACATGGTTACATAAAACTTCCTGCAAAAGGGGTGAAACTTTTGGTGCAACTTTTCTGCACCTTGGATATTTTCTGAGCTAAATCTGCTTGAGTCTAATGTGTTCAAGTGGTTGAACATACTGTTTTCTACTGTTATTGGTAATAAGAAGATTCCTGCACAGTGTGGTATAAGTATATTTGTGAACTAGTTTTAGGTGATTTATAATAAATGTGAGAATCTGTGGTTTTTTCTACAGATGGAAATTATTCCATGTTATTTTTCTCTCTAAACTGACAATGGTATAGAAGTGGCCTGTCATATTTAGAGACTTCACAAACAGATGCTTGAACAACAGAATGAGTTTATACTTCCCATGTGGAAAATGCAGGGTTATATTTCCTTTGACTGTCACAGGGCTCTCTGAACTAAGTCTTTGCTCTCCAGTTATTCTGTATTCTCTATTTGTACAGTTTGGGAAGAAGATGGGACTTAGATAACCTTTCTGGGTTGACAACAGGGCAGCAGCAGAACTTTCTTTGATGTGTTTGTAACACTTCTAGTAAGGCAAGAAACAGTGGTTGAAAAGATAACTTGTTATAGTACAGATATTTGAATTTTATGTCTCTTGCAGATGTCCCACAACTTAATTTTCTGTTTTGATTTGGAAACAGTTTTTTTTGTTCTCTCATGAAAACCTATACAAATGAATTGAAAAGGAAGCCTTTGAGTTAAAATGAATCTTCAGCCAGCAATAGCTAATTAGATGTTCTAGACCATTCTGCTGCAGGGCTCTGCAGTATTGTTTCCAGTTCAGTGCTTTTTTGTATGCACCCTTTCTTCTCTTGAGCAGCAGGCTTTTTTGAGTGTAATTTTTGTAATTGTTGTATAGCTTGTTGCTTCTACTGATTCTTGTGTGGAATCTGCACCTGTAGGATAAAATAAAGTGGATCCCAATGATGAGATATAGTGCCTCAGTGGAGAACCACCTCAGGACTCCCAGTCTGAGCAGCAAGGAGCAGAGGTTAGGGGTCTGCATGCAAATTATTGTATTCAGAGTAGTACCCACAGAATTTTGAAGGTAAAATTTCTTGGGTTTGGGGTTTTTTTCTCCTCTGATTTATGTTGAACACTTAAAAAAAAATGATGGTGTTACTTGATTTTAAACAAAGACAGACCTCATAAACATCAAACTGCTATATCAGCTTTGCTCACATTTGTGCCACTGGTAGGTCAGGAGAAATTTGTTTTCCTCACAGTGATATATAACAGCTTGTAAGAGAGGTTAAAGAGCAGCAAATGTCCTGTTGCATATGTTTGGAGGGATAAGACTTATGAAGGCATGATTGTGATTTTTCACATTTTATGTTCAGTGCTTGTCACTCGTAGCTGTTTGTTACTAGGGGCTCTTCGGTGCAACTCATTCCATTGAAAACAGGTTGGTCACTTTTATTATTGGTACTTCTTTCTCATTGAAAGCCATAAATCTCTGGTATCAGCACAGGTCTCTATCATGTGAGATTAAGGATGTGAGATTGTAAGGAACAGAGAGTGTTCTCTGGCTTTCAAGCTTTTGACCACTGAGTTACTGTCAAAAATAATTATCAGGAAATATCATAAATGCATCATACATCTTCTAAACAGAAACAAATCTGACAGTAATTTGGTTCTGCAGTCCAATTTCAGATCATCTTTATGGACTCCTAGGCCACCTTTGGGAATCCCCATCTTGGAACTGGAATTCTGAATTCTTTCTCTGCTGTCTCACTGGCTTTGTGGCGCTTGGTGTATCACGGGGAGCCAAAAAGATGCTGTGCTACTGCACTCCTTAATATAGTCTGCTGGGAATTGCAGGCTCTTCTGGAGGTGTGGACCACTGAGATGCTTTTCCCTGACTGTCAAATAGGGATAGTATTTATTCTTTCTAAGCACTATGAAATCACAGAAAGAAAAATGGATTTAAATTATACAGAGTTGTTATGATTCCATGTTGGAAATTATCATTACATTTTGTAAAGCCAGTGTCATGCAAGTGTTTCTTAATAACAAAAAGGGGGAAGGTAACCTCATAGTCGTCGTTGGAATTCGATTCCACAGAATGCGTCTGAGCGAGGAGGTCGCTGAACCTGCCAGCTTCATGTGGTGCTGGAATTTGTCCCCATGGGGTGTATTGGGTGCCTATAGTCGATGCAAACACATAGCAAAAAGATATCATAAATACTTTTTGTCTGTTGTGAACTAGTTTTGTGGTAGTATGTCTCAAAAATCTTGTATTGTAAAATTTCATTATGTTCTCTTGGTATTTTCTGAGAAGTAAGGAGTGATAGTAAAACATTTTGTTTAAATTATAAGGTCAGATTCTGTTTCTAAACATGGGTTTTTTTACAGATTCCTGTAATAATGAATAGTTTTAGGCCATTTCGTTGTGTTTCAACACAGATTTGAAAAGGAATGTATTATTTTCTTTTTCCTTTAACTTCAAATGAGGCTAGAAAGGATCTTATCTCTGGGGATATTAGTACAAAGCATGTGATTTCCCCATCTATGACTGGCTGACACATGGCTTATCCAGTCGGTCTGTAGTAATCCTTTACACTTGTCACATGCTTACTGGTAACCAGAAACATATGGCCTTTGTACTACTAAATACTTGAAAATGAAAAAAAAAATTAAAAGTTGCATCTTATTGTTTCAGTTTATGTGATGAAGCACTCAGAAAGATTTTCTTACTCTAGGCTAAGTTGGTGGGGTTTTTTACTTTTTCTATGTGAAAAAATAGGAATACAGAATAATGTTCCTGTTTCTGATCTTTGAGTCCAGTCCACAGTTCTGTGCTCTGTAGTGCAAAGAGGAAAACTGCTTCCCTGCATATAAAGATGCTGAACAAGCACTGCTCCATGACATTACATTAGCCCTTAAAGGCTTAGTGCTGTGTCTGTGCAGAACAGAGGCAGAAGCTGGTGCATCTGGGATCCATTTGGCAGTTCCCATTATCACTCATGACTCTGATTGCACATCTTCTTGGCAGTCTCACCTGGGAGGGCCAGGAGTGAAAACAATTCAAAGGTGAACTTAGTTTTTAGCCCTAGAAATTCATGACTCAGTATCAGCAGTGTTAGAGGCAGTGTAGTTAAAACCTGTGTGGCTTCTCCCAATGATAAATCTGCAAGCAGATGTCCTTATTCAGAGCCATGTCAACTGACAAAATTTCATCAGTTTTAAATGCACTAGCAAAGAAAGACCTTTAAAATCTCAGCAGTGTGCACTTGTGTGCTCTGCATCCTTTAGAAGCAGTCAGTTAATGAGTTTGTTGTATCCACATGCACAGGTATTTTCAGTGTGTTTTATTACATTAACAAACTGTTAAAAAACAAAGAAGACACTTACATAGAAATATATGATTAAAAACTCTTCAAGCACACTTCTTCTAGTCTGATATGTAGTGAATAGTATGGAAACTTACAGAACAGGCAGCATTAAGAAATATTGAAATAACATAAGCAACATCCACCTGTCAGAAGAGCAAGTTATAATAGTCTTTGTTGGTATGGGTCGCATTTCATGATGACTTAAGTCTTTTCTGTCTTCTCTGAATAAGACAGCCTGGTTCACTTAGTCTGATTAAAATTCCCTAGATGATGTATCAAAGTTGTGAAGGCTCATTTTGTCTCTGGTTGCAGAATGAGTAGCTGTCTTTCTATGGTATTTGTCATTTTACCTTATTGCTGTAAGGCAAGGGGATGAGGAATTTGAATTAAAGCAAAAGCATTATCTGACAGGGCAAGTGAAAATCCAAAAAATTACCATTAGGGGTTTTATTGTGGGTAAACAGTCAATTATAATGTATTGCAATGTTCATTAATACTGCTTGCTTATTTACTTGCCCCTTGTTTTCATCCTGACTAATCAAGCTTTCTTCCATCAACATTTCTCTAAGCACCCTGTACAGATAGAAGGGGAGAGTGAGACTGAAACTCAGAACAAACCAGCAGCAAGCCCAGGAAAATATCTCATGCACCAAATTCCTTATGTACTGGAACTCCTCAGGGAGGCAGCCATCACAGCTAGCCCCTTCCCAGCATGTGAGCGTATGTGTCTGTATGTCGAAGAGCTGATGAGATAATGTTGCAGAAGGAATTGATTAGGAGTAATTTGCTAGAGGAAAGGAGCTGTGTTGTGAGCTGTCAGCAAGTAATGAAGCAAGGATGCCAATTGACAGGTGGACCAAAGCATTTTCAGTAGGAGGGAGGAGAAAATCGGTTCCAAGATGCAATTGCTCTAATTGAGGCTGTGAAGAGATAAATGGAGAAAGTTTGCAACAGCTGGAGACTGCTCTGAAGGAAAACTTTGAGGGTTTGTTATCTGCTCAGGAGGTCTTTTAGTCACCATGGTGATGCCTCTGGCAGACATCAGCAGGGGGAAAAAAAGCAGTGAAACCAAAACCAAAGTCAAACAAAAGCCCCCAAGCAAAAGGTTCCAGACATATGGTGGAAAAATAAAGAAATAAATATTGGTGATGATGTTCTTTGAACTGACACTTGAAAAGAACTTTAAATACACATCTGAGCAGTGCTGGGGCACCTTGGTTACAGGCTCTGTGTAAAAATTTCAGTAATTATACAGCAGTGTATATTGATCACCAGGAACAGCAGTGCTGTACCTGAGTTTTTAGGGCCCATAGGCACTTCTGCAGGGCAGTTTTCCTGTGCCACTAGAAAAGCATGTAGAAAGTTTGGTGTGCTTAGGTATTATGGCTTTGAAATGAGAAGGATGGTTATTTGAAGGCCTACTTCAGAACTAGGAGGGGAAAAATAAAAGCATGGGGAGAGCTCATCATCAGTAGTGCTGTGATTAGTTGACATGGTGGGTTTCATTCAAAGATTGGCTGATCTTGGAGGTCTTTTTCAACCTTAATGATTCTATGATCATTATTCATTTTTGTTGCTCTTATTATTCAGCTGATTACTTTGTATCTTCTTTTTCTTTTTTTTTCTTCCATTTTCATCACATTACTCCTAGCTGTTGCTTTAGGCTTCCACTTTGAAAGTTGATCTCCTTTTTCACTATAGGAATCTTTCAAACACACTCCTTAAATAAGCTGTGTGTAGAGTACATAGCTTTTTGTTCATCTCATCAGTCACTGCTTTTAGATCTGGATAATTTATATTGGAGTAGAAAGGGGTGAGTTCAGCCAATACTTCTGTCTGTTTTTCTTCTCAAATGTTAAATAGGTTGATATAATAAGTTAATGCTGAAAAATACATACCTTTTATATGTCTATGCATTAATATTATTGACACACGTGCTGGTGTTGATTGACTCATTTTTATAGCAGTGACAGGCAAAAGACACCCTATTACATTAGAGTCCCCTTGAGCCAGTGCTGAATAAACAAATGACTAATTGTAATTGCTGTATTGGAGATACTACCCTGTAATGTCAAAATGGATGCAAATGAATTTATTAAGGAACAGAAGGAAAAGCAGAGGAAAAATGGGAGCTGCAGTAATAGGGTTGTGTGCCTGGAAGCAAGAAGAATTTTATTGCAGAATACTGGATAGACTGTCTTTTAAAACAGAAATGTCTTTCTTTGCGTTGTGTTGCAGTAGTCTCTAGAAAGTCTAATCAGTGGCAAACCTTACGTGGTATACATGTGTAACTAGGAACTTCCAGACACGGTTCTCTCTGATTAAGTGCTGTTTGCCCTACCCATAATTTCATAACTCACTTCTCATGATCTTGTTGAAGATATATGTCATAGGAGAAGATCTGGAGGGGGAAATATTGTGATTATTTTCTTTTCTACATACAAAGTGTAGCCTCGAAGGAAAAATAAGTGTGAGCATAAAAATGTATAATGCCAATGTTACCAAAGAAGTAAACGTAAGTTTTGCAGTTTAATTGAAGGAAACAACTTCTTTAGCCTTTCCACTTCTAATAAAAAAGTTATACCAATATGTTTCTAGTAAGGAAACGTGCTGAAATGCTGTATCTTGATTTATATAACTGTTAGTGATGGAAATCTCCACATGTGAAGAAAGTAAGGGTTGAGTGACAATGGAAATTTAGTTTTCCTGTAAACTTGTTAAGCAAGATCTGGCATATTGTTAAAAGTGTGGGGATGGGGAGGGCTCTTGTGTTTTTGTTAGTTGGGTAAGCTTGTATAGTTACTACTGTCATGAGAGTCTGATGTGAGATTTTGGGAAATTATATATTTTTTTTTAATGCTGATATTTTCTTAGTATCTTTCTTTTGATTCCTTTGTTTCTACGAAATTGATCCTAAGTGGTGTGTCAAAAAAATCCACTATGTTTCTACACATCAAAGAGCTTCTTTTTGTAATGCTGCATATGAAAAACAAGTGAGTGTAGTGCAAATATGGTGGAAAATAGCTAGCTATCCTAGATATTTGAGATACCAGCTCCCTTCACCAGTGGCTGAAAGTGCTGCCATTTTCTTAGTACTTGCTGACTTAATACAGAAATGTGTGTAGACCATAGTTCTTATCATGCCTGAGCTCAGTGTGGTATAATTGCTCAATGTCTGGATTGGTTGATCTTCATGAGTGGACAAACAACAGAGTTATTTTGGCATCCACTATCACACAGTCTCTCTTTTCTCTGTGCAGCATTATTTATACACTCTGCTCGATGTAGGTCAGCTGTAGATACAGCACGGCAAACTAACTTGCACAGGACAGCTTTAAGCTCCCTCACCACATACAGTCACTTGACCTAACTCAGAAGAGAGGATTGTACATCTTTTACACTGTGTGGCTTCTGGTCTTTTTCCAATGGCTGGTCTAGCTGCTATGTAAGCACTAGCAAGTCTTCAATTTCCTTTTGCTCTACAATGACAGTAACTGGTTGTTGATAGACTGTGCCTAATGGCAAAATAACTGGACAGAAATATCTGTTACACTGTCCGACTGTGTGTGGTTAAAATCTGTTCTGGCAGTGTCATCTGAGGATTGCCTTGAAAGATCCATCTCACATACTCATGGAATATATTGTCATAGAAGAATGTCAATAATGGAGGAAGTTCTGATATATTCTGTAACAGGTGGAAAATTTCACTAGTAGTGACTTCAGTTTTCTGATAATTGGTTTTCCCCAGTATTCCCCCAATCCAATATGTTACAGAAGGTATTGTATCTGATTATAAATTAAAATGCAAGCAAATACTACTTTGAAGTACTGCAATGAGCATGGTTTAATTTATAGCCAAATGTACTTGAATCAAGTCACTGACCTGAGATGAATTGCTCAGATTTATGCTTGTTGCAAGGTCAGAATGACATTCTCTTTTGCTTATGTTTGTGACCTTACTGTTCTGTTGTGGCAATTATTTTCACCTTATCAATTCAGCATTTTATGTCTTATGGGAGAATCAAATGGAGAGAATAAAAGCCAGAGGCCCCTGTTCAAATATAAATAACTTTGAGGATTATCAAAAATGACATGGAAACTGATTGTATGTAAAAAGAAATAAATTAATGTACAAATGTGTTAAGTACTTCAAAGCTTTCCCTGTATGGAAGCCACCTTTCAAAATAACCTCTTAACCTCTGAACAAAGGAAAATGAGTCTGTGGAACAGCCTACTCCTCTGAGACCATTGAAAGAGAATTGGCTTTTCCTGGAATTTGCTTCCTGCTCTAAGCATGCATTCCAATTTAGTAGTACTGAAGGGAAGATATAGCTGTCAGAATGACATGTTGGAAGGAATTCCCTGAGGAAACTGCAGCTCTCACAGGCTTTGTGAGTATCTTCTAGCAGCATTCTCTTACGGAAAAGCCAAAAGAATTCTGTAGGAATGTTATTCTCTAGAACAAAGGAGCTGAGTTGAGAGCTCTTATTTGAAGCAGAACACCTAAATCTGAAGAGCTGACCTATAGCTAAAATGGGAGAAAATATGAGATTAATGGAATGTGTGTCTAGGCCCATTCCAGAAGGAGGAAAAGATATTTCTGGATTATCAGTAAAATGGAGCAGTATGTTATATGTAACACTGGTCATACTTGGTGTGTTCATGAAACAGTTAATCACATAGCTCAGGAGCAGGTTCTGCTCTTTGATGAACTAAGTGGCTGATCTTGGAACAGCAACTTCTCTTTTTGTTTTCAGGCCCTTAAATAGATGAAGTACTACTTGCAGACCTGAGACTGAGTTGTCACAAAGGGAGATCTATTTTTAACAGGAATATTGAGGAGAACACATGTGAAGGGGGGAAATTCTTTCTAGGATAGAAGAAATGTTAAGATCCAAGAGCCAACATCCCACTGTGGCACTTTGATCTTCAATAAATACAGTGAGGAATTGTGAGATACTTGGAGAGAAAGTAGGTGGGAAGAAACAAAACAAAATGGTGAAAATCTTATTAATGACTGGGAAAAAAAAAAAGGCAATGCCATGTCTGCTAGAGAATTACAGGGTAGTCAGCCTAGCATCAGTTCCTGGGAAGATCACTGAGCAAATTTTCCTAGAAGCTACTTGCAAGCACTCAAAGGATAAAAAGCTGACTTGGAATAGCCCACATGGATTTACTGAAGACTAATTATGCTTAGCCAAGTTCATTACCCTCTGCAATGAGACTAGCTTTGTGAATACCAGAGGTACAGCCTTCTACAGAGGCTTTGTTACAGTCTCCTGAAGTATCCCTATAGCCCAGCTTGTGAAATATGGGTTAGGTAAGTGGATGATGAGGTGTGTGGGAAGTTGGCTTGACTGCTGTGCAAAGGGCTGTGCTCCCTGGCAGAAAGTTCAACAGGCAGTTTTTGACTAGTGATGCCCTTCAGGGGTCAGTGCTGATGCCACTACTGTTTAATGTCAATGTTGATGACCTGGGTGATGGAACAGAGTGTACTCCCAACAAGTTTGCACATTACCGAATTGGGGACAGCTGTTGATGAGCTACAATTCAGAGGGATCTCAACAGGTTGGAGAAATGGGGTCATCATGATGAATCTTATGAAATTTGACAAAAGTAAATGCCAAGTCATCTATGATGGAAAGTTCCTGTGCAACAGGACAACAGGTTATGTTCCAACTGAAAGGAAGAAAGCAGCTGTGTAGTAAAGGTATATAACCATTTGAATTAGAGTCAGCAGTGTGTCCTTGTTTGGAGAGCCAATTGCATAGTGATCTGCCTTAGCAAGAATACAGTCAGCAGGCCAAGGGAATGGTTTCGTCCCCTGTAGTCAGTACTTGTTAGACCACATCTGGAATACTGCATTCAAGTTTGGGCTTCACATGGCAGAAGGCTACCAACGTGGTAAAGGTACTGGAAAACATGACATATGAGAGTCTGAGGGAACATGGTTTGTTCAGCCCTGAGGGAAGAGAGGTAGGAAATACTATGGTTGTCTTTAACTACCAGACTAGAAGTGTATAGAGAAGACTCTTCTTGGAGATGTACAGAAATAGCATGAGGAGAAATGGGTATAAGATGGAATATGGAAAATTGTGATTTAATGAATAGGACAGTAAAGTACTGGAACTGGTTGCCAATGAAGAAGTTGTTGAATGTCTTTTCTTTGAGGTATTCAAAACTGACCTGAAGTAGTTCTTGGGTATTTTGCTATCTTTGGCCTTGCTTTGGGTTGGAGGAGAGGGAAACTACATGACCTTTACATGTTCCTTCCAATTATTCAATGGTTCTTTGTTTCTAAGCATTTGAAGTGTGAAGGCCTATATATTCCCTGTTTTCTATAGGAGTATGGAATTGATTGAACTCTCAGCATTATTCAGTGCAAGGTGCAGGCATTGGAAATTACTTTTTATCCATATTTTGCTGTTTATATATTGCATTCAGAAGGAGGCTTACAAAAGATCAAACATAAATGATCAAAAGTTTGAATAACTAGGGTTTATAAAAATTTCGTCTTTCTGTCTCACCTGAAGAAGTCAGGAGGTAAGTGATTATATGCTTCTTGCATGTGTCTCTGGCTGTCACCTGTGGACCTCTGTAGGATGCGAGTGCTGCAGTTTGAGGAAGAATGAGTGACCCTTAACGGAGGGCTTAAGAGGCATTCTAGGCCTGGAGATGAAAGGATGAAGAACAAATCCTCTGTATTATTGAAGTGTATGAAAGGCATGAAAGAGCTAGAGGTAAATCAATAGTTTGCATTTACAGCACAGGAGAGAAAAAAAAAGATAGACTGGGATTCATTTTTCCAGCTGATTTGAGAAAGATTTCCCCCCCTCCTTAAGGAGCACAGATCTGAACTTTTTATAGAATTCTGTGGCTTTGGCACCCTGAAAGGTGTAACTGAAAGAGAACTCTTTCCTGTGTTGTCTCCCAAATAAATGATGTAATAATTAAATGCTTTATTGCAAATGCAGCTGGCAATTCACAATAAAGTGGTAGAGACTGAAACTAAAATACTGAGGTTCAGCGCTTGCAAAGGTGGAGATGAATACACACTTGGAATATGAGTTCAGAAAATGTTTATCAATTTTAATCAAACTTTCTCAGTAGGAGTAGGAGAAAAGGTTAACAGGACATGGCCTACCCATTTTTAGCTGTTTCTTCAACCTTATTAATTTAACTTATCTCTCTAGAACTTCTTAACAATACCCATTAAATACCATATGGTTCACTTACTACTCTAGGAAGTCTCTTCTACATGTCTAGATAGGTGTTTGGTAACAGCTGTCACTGGTCGACCTTAGCACTGTGTGGTGGTGTGATGCATCATCTTATAATATAATGATAGATTAATTTCAAACATGAATAAGTTACATTTCTACTATTAGTTTGTGTAGGACCCCTTCAAGAATAGGACATGACCAGGGCATTTAAGATCAAATACTGTCTAGAGGTGCAAAAATGTAGCATTAAAGCATAATTTAAAATGTGTAAGAAAAGATAATATCCTTCTCTGTGATGATATTACGGATATTATCTGTAGTATTCATAGAAACTTATTGCTTCTCTACCTGATGTCACCTAATACTTTCAATGAAGTGTAGGGAAATTGCAGCTGTCATTAGATTGATGTGATCAGCCCACAGACCTTTCATTATCCTCACTTATGTGACACATGCTGTTGCTTTGTGCAGCTGAAGGCCACAGACTCAGGGCCTCTCAGGTGATGATGATTTTAATCAAGATTGTAACTGCTGAATTTCTCAGGAGACAGTAGTGATGAAAAAACTTTAGAGCGTGGCTGAATATCGAAGTCATTAGACTTACTGGTGGCCTTGGACAGGGGAAGAAGTGTTGCATTTACTAAAATGCCTCACACAACACATATTTGATTGTGATATGTTCATCGTGGCAGTGTGAATATCTTAGTCTCCAAGTAGTGTTGAGGCTATGGTATTGTGTACTTGTATCACCCTATTCTTCTGGATAAGGTCCAGGAGCTCCTTTGCAACTGAATCTCATGGCAGGAGCTGTTGCTGTGTGTAACTGTAAGATGGAGGCCAATCTAGTGTGGTGTTAAAACTGTGATGCTGAGGTGCTTTCTAGTGCAATGATAAGAAAAGACCACAGTGGATGGCTTTTGTGGCTGAACATCTTTTGCCGTGAGAGAAGGGTAGCCAGGCATGGGAGATGTCTCCCACGAGTGATATTACATTTGTAATTGGGAAAGCAGAGGATGCTGGGAAAGAACTGATACCAAAGACAAAGCAAACTGTCTGAGGGGAATGAAGGTCAAGGTGAGCAGGTTATTCAGAACCACTCTGCTTTTTCTCTCCCCTGCTGACTTTCTTCAGATACAGTTGTTCTTGAATGATCACAATCAGTATATCAAAATAAACGCTTTATAGAGTAAGGTAAAAGGAGTTGCTGGCAAGACTGTAAATCTTCTCATGGAACAAATGATAACTCAGCTCAAGAGCCCTTTTGTCCTGGGAGTGTGGGAGGGATATAAATTCTCTGAAAGTATCTGTCAGTCGGAATTGCTCTGCATTCATCATGCCAGCCCTCTGTATCATTCATGAGTGTCATAAGACACTAAAGAATTGGCACTTCATGGTAGGAATGATTAAACAACCATTACACTTGTCTTTTACTCTGGCATGGTACTTTTAACAGATTGCCTGTATAAAGTTCGCATATGTCCATCTCTCCTAGTGGTGGATACCCTGTCATGGTGGCAAGAAGAGGAGGTAATAGCAAGAAAAGCTGCATATAGTTTACGTAGAATAGTCTATATACCGTATTGCTAGCTCTGGATGCTTTTTGTTTTTACACTCCCACTATGTGACCTTGAGAAGGTTAGAGAGAGCCTTGGGAACAGTGAACTTCCATAAATGCATTTCTTGTCATCACTGGCCTTCCAGTACTTGTGAGGGACAATGTTATATTTGAGGTGAGGTCAAAAAGCTCAGAACTCTGAGTTTCTTTTCCTGATAGATCAAAACAGCCCCATTTAGTACTACAAGGCTAGGCTGTGTCTACAATAGCAATCAGCATGACAGTGGTTTTCAGAGTGAAATGTAATATAAAGAACCTGAGATCTATACTGCAGACATTTTGCTTCTGAAGTGTTACTTTGGACTACCTCTAGTCTGGTACTATAGACTAATATCTTGTTAAAAACTGGACTGCATCTTCCAGTTTGGTTTTATTTGAAAGGAATCAGGTTTGTATACTCTTGAGACTGGTCTGAGGTGAATCAAAGCATGGCAAGTGGTGATACATCAGGAAGTTTATTTCAAAAGCATACTGCTGAAATGCTAATGACTAACAAAAGGCTAGATATCTGAAAACCTGGTGCTTATTCCAAACTCTGCTGCTAATTTAACGCATTCTATTTGGTAGAACTCTTACCTTCAGAGTCTCTGATGAATACCTAATAGCTGGTATTTCTGGCACAATTGTTTTTAGCTGTCAAGACTGAAAATTCACTTCTCTTGTAGTGAAGTCAGTAAACATAAACTGTATTTTCTGTTTTGATATCTATGATTAAGGAAATGTGAAAAGTCATGTGAGTGTAGTGGGTTGGTTTTTTGGATTTTTTAGGCCTTCCTTAGCAACGGGGTCAGAAATCTAAGGCAGTATTCCATATCATCCCTTTCCGTAACACAACATATAAAAGGCGCAGATAAGAAGCCATCGCCCTCTTCACTCTTCCAGTGGCTGAAGACGACAGGTCCCTCTCACAGATGGCTTTGCTTGTATAGGCCAGGGCCTGCTGCTCAGACCTGCCATTATCTCCATTCCATTTGAGAGGTGTGGGGAGTCAGTTCTGCTGTCTCGTTCAGGGAAGTATTTAATCCAGTTTTTTTTTGTACAGTTAAAACCCCCAAATCCTTGTAGTCTCAAACTGGTCATGCAAGATGTTATGCTACTTAAACTTGAAGTGGCTAAATGAAACTGAGAGAACAGGAGTTGTCTTTGTGGTTTTGTTTTGCTTTGGTCTTGGTGTGGTTTTTTGCTTGTTTTTTGGGTTTGGAGAGGATTATTTTGGTTGGTTGGTATTCATTGTTTGGGTTTTCTGTTTGTTTTACTTCATTTTTTTCCTGACAGTTTATTTGTTTTAATGTAATAAACTGTAGCTTAAGGATGAAGACTAGAATGAGATTCTTTAGAGGAGAGTTGAGTGGGATGAGATCAATACTAGCAGTTTGGCTTCCATCTATCCTGACTAGGCCATTTCGTTACCATTCAGATTCTGTAAAACTTTAGTGAACTAACATATCTATTCTTCCTTCAAGCCCCAAGTGAGCTATGAATCCTGCTGTGCTTCTCATTCTAACAGTAGTCTCTGTATTCAGCTCCTCTGGCATGCTGCCTTCTGGGCTTCTTGAAGGACATCCTCTCTGTGTGCTTTTTTATCAGGAAATACCAAGAAATAAGAAATTGCATCCCGACTCTACCTTCTCTTTGGCAGCAGAATGCAGCTAAGAAATAGTTCCATCTTCCTTTACTGAATTTAGTGACAGTTGCACCTAATGAAGTCTCTTTGCAGGTGGTGCATAACTTGGACCCCAGTAAACGTGCCCTGCTGTTCTGCAAGGGTCACACTTTCTGGGCACTTCTGCCCAGCAAAATTCTTATTTCTCTTCTGTTTGTATCTTCTTCTGTCTCTTCTTCTGGTGCATAGTGTTTTTAAGTTTGTTTCCTATAGTTTTTGTGGTTTTCAGGTTTTGTAATGTTTTTCATACTCTGTAATGTGTAGCAAAAAAAAAAAAAAGACCTAGAGAAATTCTTCTTGTGGACTTTTTTGGGATTGATAGATTTCATCTGGCTGCCTAAAGCTGGGGTCTGAATTTGATGGCACAACTGGTCTCTTTACTGAAAGAAATGACTTAAGGATTGAGGGTGGTGGTATGATTAAAGTCTGCAAGGCAAGATTGACACTGAGAGGAGAGATGTAGGGACAGATTACTATGCCTTACAGAACAAGAACTAGGGAATATGTGATCTATTTGGCAAGAGCAAGTATGAAGAAGATGATTCTTCACACAGAAAGGTGATTCTTCTTCACTCAGGCTGAAAGAGACCTCAGGAAATCTCTAGTCTTAAAGCCCTTCTTGGGGCAAGGTCGGCTGTGAGGTCAGATCAGGTTGCTTGTGGTTTTGTGTAGTCATATCTTGAAGACCTCCACATACAGAGACTCCAAAATCTCTTTGGGCAGCCTGTTTATCCTTGTGAGGAGAAAGCTTTTTCCTTCTATAGAGTCAGATTCTCTCACTTCAAACTATACCAGTTACATCCTGTTCTTTGTCTTTGCACCACTGTGAAGGGCCTGCCTTTGGCTTCTCAATAACCTCCTTGCAGGTGCTGTGATACTGTCCTTAGGTCCCCTTGAAGTTGTGTCATCTTCAAGCTGATAAAGCCCAAATCCTTTGGTATTTCCTCGCAAGGCAGGCACTTCAACCACCTGACCATCTTTGTGGCGCTTCACTGAACTTGCCCCAGTTTGTCAGTCCAAAATTAGATGCGTAATTCTGGGTGCAGTCTAACAAGCACTGAGTAAGGGAAAATGATCACTTCATCTACTAACAGCCTAAGGTCCTGCTAATAGAGTACAAGATGCTGTAGGCTGCCTCTGCTGATGGGGCCCACAGCTGGCTAATGTTTAACTTGCTACATCACTGGCAGATTTGTGTGAGTCATTGCTAAAGGTTTGTAAGTCATTATTGTGAATGCAAAACTTCTAAATGTATTCAAGGAGAGACTGGATAAGTACTTGAAAATTAGATCTCTTTGGGATTACTGTATAAACAAACCACATGAGGCTGAGTTAATTGATGAAAAGACTCATGGTCTGGATGCATACTGTAAGGAAATTGGCTTGGTCTACTCTTAGTTTTCCTTGGGTGTCTGCTTGAGACCAGCACTGAAGACATGATAGTCAACTACCATGATCCTTGTCTGACCAATCATGTTGTTATAATGGAAATTAGGGTATTATTAAAATATTTTCAGAGTTGCAATCTGTTACATTTAAGCTGGTGTGCCTATGGTCATCTTGGGTCTGTTTTAGTCAGCAGCTAATTCCTAAATTCCTTATGAGATGATAAACATCCCCAACATGCCCACTGGCAAATTCAGATTTGGGGAAAAAACACAATCTTCCCAGTATCCCAGATTTAGAGAAATCTGTAGTTCAAGCGTAAGCTGTCTTGGACCTTCTAGTAGTTCTAGGAACATTCCCATGCTCTCCTCCTTTTCCAATCTTTTTAATGCAGTGTAACTAATAAGAAGTAGCATACTGTCTGATCCGATTGTTGGTTGATGCACACATACTGGGAGGAAAGTGACTTGTATTAATTTGCTGTCATTAAAAAAGACAAACATAGAAAGCAGGCGTGATCTGAATTGCTGCTTCCGTTTTGTGTTGCAGCTTTTATAGCTTCTCCTCCTTTTTGTACAGAAGCAGCTCCTTCGTATTTTAAAGTGAGAAAGGAATTTCAGTTTCATGTCAAACAATGTCTGCTTTTTGTGATAACTATGATGTTCAATTTCAGTCTCAGAGGGTTTGTCAAGGGAAGACCGAGTATCCTGAAGGGAAAAAGAGATTCATGAGCTAGTTCATGAGCTTTGTATTTTCCATGGTTTTAAGTTTTCTTTACTCTTGATAAATAAAAGGATGTTTCAGCAGTTGTATCATAGAAAGTATTGGGTTGGTCTGTCTTTCCTAGTAGGATGGATCCTGTGATGCAATGGCCAAATGAGTCAGATAATGATGATTAGATCCTCTGTAACCTTTTTTTTTTTTTAAATCAAGCAGGTGTTTATATTAATACACCTTTTAAACTCAGGATGTGGAAAACACAGCAACTGAGTTACAGAGATGTACAATTGCCAGAGAGGATATTTAGATGAAGGAGGTATAGGACTTTTCATTCTCATTGATGATACTCAGTTTTGACCAGGCTTCCATTTCTTGATGTGCGTGATTGAGTGAAAGTAACTGAAAAGATTTCCCTGGGATATCCTGATATTGTAGATCATTCGTATAGTGTAAGAACACTGGTATATATGCTTGAGGGCAGGGGAAGTGTCAATGTCTAGCTTGATTTTGGTTCCTGAGATCTCATTAATTCTTCTGTCTAAGAACTTTTTATTTCGTGTGATGTGAAGTGGAATAAGAAGAGTAGTAAAATAAAGATTGGGATAACAATGTAATTGAAGTTTAGGATGGAGGGCAATAGGACAACAGCTTATAACTAGAGAAGGAAGAATAGCTGTTGTCAAGATTGATGGCTTGGTAAATATGGAAGGGCAGAAGGAACAGGACACTTCTCTCTTGGTCTTTTTTGGATTCTCCATTATATATTTATTTGATAATGGTAGGTGGTAATGCTATTATGCATCTCATGTAACTGCTGGACAAAGAAGCTGTATTATGCTGAATGCAATGCATTTAGTGGACAACACCCATGGGAGTAACTTAAAAAAATAAAACTGCAGAAGCTGGAAACTGGGAACACCTGTTAGGTCATCTCTAGACAATACAGATGTTCCAGCACTCCTAGAGTTGACCCAGTTGAAATGATTTCAAGTAATGAAGAGTCAGCTAAATTTTCCATGCTCTTCAGTAGTATATTTCAAAATTAGGTAAAAACTTTACCTATTTTCATCACTATTGTTGTTCTTAGTGCATATGGGCACTGTTTCATTTCTTTGATTGTCCTCATAATATTCTTTTCATTCTTTACTCTTTTTACTACTAAGAAATTAATGAAAATTTGGAGTGTTCTATGGTTATTATGGTTATTCTATTTGATGTGGCCAGAATGAGTTAAGTTGTAAAAACAACTGTCAGAAGCTTTGTTTTTTTATCAACCAGTACACATCCTTTTGACAGTGTACAGGTTTCAGCTGACGTTTTATTGTCTACATTGTGATGTGATAAACTTTCACAGTCAGTCATGGCTGGGCTTCACGAACGAAGATTTGGGAAGGGCTCTACCCACATTTGTTACAAGTGCGTTGGTGGCTAAAAAGGCCAATATGAGATTTACATGTCCGGTTGCAAAAGGCACAGCAGAAAGACTCCTTAGATGGTATATTCTGCAAGGCACAATTCTTTCTGCACATCCTTTTGACAGTGTACAGGTTTCAGCTGATGTTTTATTGTCTACATTGTGATGTGATAAACTTTAGGGGTACAATAAACAGACAAGCCATTTGAAAGTTGTGATGCTCTTTTCTGCTCTGTGCAGTGTGTGTTGTTGGCTTTAACTCCCCCTTAGAACTGGTGGTCAAACCATGGCTCGTTTTTCCTCAAGAGTGTAGCAAGATGCTACACATAAGATGCTGAATTGTCTGGGTGAGTTAAGGCCCGAAGAGCTATGCCACAGTTGTTTCTCTGACTGGAAATTGAGTGGCCAGATATGCAGTCTACCTTAAACTGTGAACATATGGCAGAGACCTTAATTTTTGGGCCAGTAATCAGATCTATCTAATCAGATTTCAAGCAAAACCTCCAATCTGTTTTATTGGAGTTTTGTATTAGAACAGAAATTGATCTTAGCAGCTCTTCCTTGTTGCCTTGTACATCTTCACTTGTGAGGGAAGAATAGCTCTTTATATACCATGTTTTTTGGAACTGCTTTTTTATTACATGACCAAATAATGATGCCTCCTGCTGCAGCAAATTTTGTCTCTGTACTGAATTTCTGCATATGTATGCCTGTTCTCTTCTCACTTGCTTTCATGTCAGTATTCTAACCTGCATTCCTTTACTAATGCCTTTTCTGGTGATGGAGATAGTAAATGAACTGCCTAGTCCAGGAGCAATAAGATAAGGGTCACCATTACTTTTTCTTCTTTTTGTAAATTTGGAAAAAGTTCTACTTTTTCTTATTGAGACTTTGTGGAAATTTTTGAATGTCTGTATAAACTATCATGTCTCCATTATTTAATTATGCCTTTAGAGGTCTGGTGATATAAAGGCTGCTAATTACAGGTGCTACCAAGGTTTCCTTCCTGATGTGAATTGGCTCTTGATTTTCTCATGTAACCTATGGTCATGTCTAATGTGTTACTGATTCCATTCTTTGACAACACTGCTTCTTGAAAATTACCTAAATTTTAGTTTCCTGCCAAGAAAGAAGAGCAAAACGCCATCATCACAAATTTTCCTGTTGTTGAACTGATAGCTTCTTGTTAAATAGTAGAAGGTTATGATTATTTATAAACGTGTTAGGACCTTTAGACTGGCATATGAAATACCCCAAGAGACTCATCAGAACTACTGGACTAAGCAGAAAATATAGTAGGATCATAAAGTAGGCACAAAGTGGGAGGTGGGGAGGAAAGACCAAGAAAAGCAAGCACTGGGTAAGGAAAATGCAGTAGGATTCTTTTCTTTGAATACTTGCATTGAATTTGAATACTTACATTTGAATTTTGACTTTAAATGAGTGCATGGTGTTCTATACCATCTACGTCGTGCTGAAATCCTACACCTTCCAACTATATATGTATATGCACAAGCACAGATATCATTTCCATAGTCATAGTCTGTCCCTCCAAGATGTCTGTTGAGTTCATTTGATCCATGACTGTGGGTTCTATCCATCCTAGGTGTCTCCTAGGGCAGGAGAGCTGGTGTGCTGTTGGCTGGTTCCAAGCTGCATCAGGAGCTCACAACTGGTGTATCTGCAGCAGTCCATACTCAGTGTTCATGATAGTTATGGCACACAGTAGCAATGTCAGTCAGCAACCAATATTATACAATTCAACATTACAGACTGTTCTCACCCCAAAAAATTAAAGCCTCTGCAGGTAAACATTGTGTTTCCCTATCCCTCTGCACTACCCACCAAATGCACACAGGTCCTTGAGTAAAAACAATCCCATGGATGGGTTTGCCTTTGCTTGAGGCAGAACTAATCCAAACTGTCTTCCTTAACACACTTCTTGTATGTGCCACGGGGACTTTATCCCCTTCTATGGTACATAGAGGTTCTGATTGAGCAGGGCCAGCTTGACTGGTAGAGCCTTTAGTGTCAACTAACCAGGTGGCCTTTGCTAAATGTAGATCCTAATGTTTGGAGGTCCCATGACCCACTGCTTTCAATGTGGCTTTTAACAGTACATTGTACCGTTCAGTTTTCCCAGAGGCTGGTGCATGATAAGGAATATGATATGCCCACTCAATACCATGCTCCCTGGCTCAGGTGTCTATGGGGCTATTTTTGACACGAGTCCCATTTTATGACTCAGTTCTTTCTGGGGTGTCATGTCACCACAAGACTTGCTTTTCAAGGCCCAAGAGTTTCCTGTGGCGGTTGTTCTTTCTCTCAACTCATGTACCTGTGCTGCTATGGGTTTCCATCCCACTTCCTCATGTCCTCTCCATGGTCATGCAGATAAAACCATACCTGACTGCTCCTTTTACCAAGCTATGCTATGCAGAAGCCCTTCCCCCATCTGCAGAAAATGACATGAGGTGGTATAGAATAACCTCCAAATCCTAGCTATGCCACCTCTTGGCTACTGCAAAAATTAACCCCATCCTGGCCGAAACCAGGACGATACTTAAAGAATTCTATGTAAGAAAACAAAGACATAATAATTGAAGGAAAGACATATACCTTGTAGCTTAGGTGGGAAGTTGATATCATTAAGTTTACATATCTTGTGGTTTTTGATGAATTACCACCACAGTCAGGTTATCTGTTTATATTGGGTCATGAGTGACAGGGGGCTGCAGAGCACCCAGTGTGGGAGGAGGCTGTGAACTGCCATGTGGTCTCAGCTAGCCCTGTCATGGATGAAAACAACCGACAACGTGCCAGAACCTCAACCTGTTGAAGCAGCACATAGTGCTGCTCCTTGGACATGTTTAAAGAAGGGCAATAGCTCTCGGGGGCAGGAGACACAGGAGGTGGCGTGGGAGGGCTCATAGGAGAATGCACAAAGGAGGAGGCACAGAACAAGGTTCAGGGAGAAGTATATGGAAGGGAACATTGATGGGGACATGCTGAAGACACATTCAGTTTAAAGGAGGCACTCTGTGTTGCATGAGGCATGCCTCTGAGGGGTCTGCAGCCCAGGACAGAGACATTCCCAAAGGAACTGGGCCTGTGGGTAACCTGTGCTAGAGCAGGGACACCCCTGAGGGGCCTGGGGCCTATGGGAAATATAGGAGTAGGAGCACTCTGAAGGGCTGTAGCTCATGGATAACAGATGCTGTAGCGAAGAAAGTGGAAGGAACCTTCTGCACTACCTATTGTCTCACTGCAGCACAGAGGGAGGGGAAGTGAGGAGGAGGGAGGAGAGCAGATGACCTGCAGCTGAGCTTGTGGGAGGAAGGAAATTTCCGTAAGTGTTTAATTGTTTGTTGTCCTTGCTCCCCAATACCTGAATCAGTAATTAAACCTTTGTGTTAATTGTCAGTAAAACCAATTAAGTGAGATTACCCCAGTTGAGATTGTTTTGCCCATGACAATGTCACAAAGAGATGTGGCACTCTGGTCATGAATTTTGGTGTTAAGTAATTATTGTAGTTTTTGAATTGGCCTAGGTTCCTCATAATTTTCATCTCAAAGGTACTTTTTGGTTGTAAAAATATGAACTGTAACATCTACACTATATTCAACTTGTACTTATGTGCTGGTGTGGCAGTTAACCCTTCAGTGTATAAACATTGTAATAACTACCAAATGTTGCATTTTCCTGGCCACAGCTACAGCTGTGCTGAGGCAAAACAGGCTGTTGATGGCTTAGTAGATGCAAATAGAGAATTTGCAATTGAATATTTAATTTGGGGAAATTCACAGGATCCCTAGGGCACAGAAGTTATAATTTGTGCAGATGTGGCAGACTTGTTTTTTACTACTTTACTGGATTAGTTTAAGGCAGGATATCACCATTGGTGAATCAGAGCTCAAATCAGTTCAGCAGTTTAATTACCTAGGTAGCCTCATCTCCTTGGATGGTAAGATTGATGGAGAGATAGACAACAGGTTAGCAAAGGCATATAGTGCTTTTGGAAAGCTTCATAAAAGAGTTTGGTGAAATAAACACTTGAAGAAAAGTACAAGATCAGTGTTTACAGAGCCATTGTGCTGTCTACTCTCTTATATGGATCTGAATCATGGGTCATCTACCGCCACCACCTGCGTCTCCTAGAACGCTTCCATCAACGCTGCCTCCGTACAATCCTAAACATCCACTGGTCAGATTATATGACCAATACATCTGTTCTAGAACAAGCAGCAATCAAAAGTATTGAGGCCATTTTACTGAGAACACAGCTGTTCTGGGCAGGGCATGTCTCAAGGATGAAGGACCACCACTTCCCTAAGATCTTGCGTTATGGTGAACTTGCCACCGGATGTCGCATGAGAGGAGCCCCGAAGAGAAGATACAAGGACTCCCTGAAACAACATCTCAGCCTTGGCCATATTGATCACCATAACTGGTCTACTCTGGCCTCCAATCAGGAGGTCTGGAGACACACCATCTATAACGCTGCTGATGCCTTTGAGAACGCACGCAGGATCACTCTTGAGGAGAAAAGACAATGCAGAAAGAATCATGTCTTGCAGAATACACCATCTAAGGAGTTTTTCTGCTGTGCCTTTTGCAGCTGGACGTGCCTATCTCGTATTGGCCTTTTTAGCCACTAGCGCGCTTGTAACAAACATGGTAGCGCCCTTCCCAAATCTTCGTTCGCGAAGCCCAGCTGTGATGACTCTTCCTTAAAGTAGGTTTTTGAAGACTTTGGGTGATGATGAGAAAACAGTGATAACTGGGTTAAAATGACAGTTGATGGTGCCAACTTCAATTAGGTGTTTCTTAGCACAGCTCACTTTTAGACTTTTTTTGCTGTGGCTTATAACATTGGTTATAACTTTTCTGTTAAGAGTTTTCCTTGAGGCATCTTTGCTTCAAACTATTGTGTCTTGACTGAATAATCTAACAGCTTTATCCATGAATATAGCTAGCAAATGCATAATTTACCTAAGCTAGATATACAGGCAACATTGTCATATATGTTGTAACATATCCACCTTTGATGTTTAAATCTCTAAACACCAAAGATGTAAGTTATAGCTACAAGTTATGTAATTTCTGGAAGAAGTCAATTGCCACTCTGCCACACTAAGTTTTATGAGTTTATAAGTTTTGTATATGCTAAATGTGTTATGGTGTCCTAGTAACTTAAATCTGTAGGGAGTGCTCCCTCACTATGTGTATCTTTAGTTCTCTGAGCTCCCAATGATGACCAAATTCTGCATGCAACATCCCAGTAGAGTAGGTGAAAATATTCTGCTTTCATTTGTTTTTACATGTTGGTACAGTAAATCTGACCGAGGGCACTGTGAGATGTAAGATTGCTCACACAACTGACTGGGGAAATAACTTTGTGTGCTCGTATCCTTGATTTTATTTTTTTTTCTTTTTTTTTTTTTTCACGGTATAGGTTGAACTTAGTGTTCTACAGTTGAAGTGGTGAAACACTGTAACAATAACACAATGAAATTAATCCCTCAGACTTTTCTCTTGTCAGAGCATAGTTGGTGTTGTATTTATTAAAGGAGTTACATAAATAAACCTTGAACAATGAGGAAAAACTAAATATAAAGTGGCTGCTCTCTGTCTTGAATAGAAAGTGTCTTGGAAAAAAATATGTGTTCTTGTCTAATAAAGTGGTCTGTAACAAAACTTCAGTACAGTGAGAAGATCAACAGACTTTCATTTCACCAGCTTTTTGTAATCAGAGTTCTTTGGTTAAATATTCTACAATTCTCTGCAACACCAAAAAGTAAGAATAGTTGTGGTTGCTGCAGTCAAACAGAAGTATTTAAGTCAGCATGTTTGTGTTGTAGGGTTTGTCTTTTTAGTTGTTTTTTCTTTTTATGTGATTACAATATGGTTGTAACTCTTCTAATACTACCTCTTCCACTTTTACTTGACGTTTGCACCTTGTGTTTTCAGACTGGATTGACTATTTTGTTCATAATTTTGGGAAAAAAAATTATACTAGCACAATGTGAATGTGCATCTCTTTCCAAACGTGGCAATGGGTATCCTGTACATCATCAGAAAGATGGTGAAAGGAAGGGAGATTGATGTATCCAACAAATTGTGCATTCAGCTACACACAGATAAAGCAAGTGGCCCATCTGTCATTATGCAGATATTTCTGACCTGGACAATAAGGAAACAACTGTTGGCCACCAGGCTTCTGCTAACAGGTCTGTGTGGGTAGTGCTGCTCTGGTTGTTGCATGGTTGGACATTAGGAAGAAATTTTTTACAGAGAGAGTAATCAGACATTGGAATGGGCTGCCCAGGGAGGTGGTGGATTCACCATCCCTGGAGGTTTTAAAGATGAGACTGGATGTGGCACTTAGTGCCATGGTCTAGTAACCACAGTGGTGTTGGATCAAGGGTTGGACTTGATGATCTCAGAGGTCTTTTCTAACCTGGTTCATTCTTTGATTCTATGATCTGAATTATCTTTGTTTCAATAACTCAGTGCCTTGCCAGAATGTATGACTGCAAAGCCCATCACAATGAAAAGTAAAGTTGGACAGTCTGTGGGCAAGCTGAACTCCAGAGATGAGTTGACATTCCCAGTTGAAATAGAACACTACATGTCTTCAAGAAGCAGTATGTAGAGCCATCTCACAGAAAACTGAAATAAGCCCCAAAAGAGGTAGATTTATACTGATACTGCTCCTTACCTTAGGAAACTTTGGTACCTCAATACCAAAGTACTGAATATCTTCAGGTTAGGCTTAGAAGCAAAAATCTGTGCTCTGTGATGAGAAAATAAGATCTGTTTAAGTTTCATGAAAGGCCTATGAGGACATGATTGGTTCTAATTGGCTCTCACTGGAGGACTGACATGGTCTACCTGCAGCCAAATGGCTCTTAGAGAGACAAAGAAGTAATTTGTCTTCATAAATAGTGAAGAACTCTCCTCCAAGTTTGTTTTTGCTGCTGAAGGGCCTGGTAACCAGTACAAAGAAAAGGAGGATAACTTGCAATTCGAGTGACAGTAATTTTAAAAAGTGGAGTTTAATCTGTGAAGCCATCAACAATGAGTAAATCTTGTTTTCCTTAGCGTTTTGCTGTGCCTAGTTTTGGTCTGTAATGCAAATACACATGGAATTTATAGAACAAACTGATAAACTGAAGGAGTATATTTGTAGCATAGTTTTAGGGGGCTGTTGGTGTACCTGTGCACAGGGGGAAGACATAGATAATTCGCTACCTGGTCATCTCCAACTGTCTAACCATAAGGTTACAGATACAGTTGGGGATTTGTTTAAACAAACAAACAAAGCCCCTTTCTATACATCTTGCAATAGTCATGAACACTGTATCTGGAGTTCAAAGGTCAATGAGGAGATTGAGTTCAGTCTGTAAAATTAATCTTTCTGAAACTGAAATATGTGCACAGTTCCAGAACGCCAATGTGCTCTTTTGTTAATTCTGGATTATGAGTGAAATTTCCTGTCTAACCCTGATTTCAGACACATTTGTCTGAATTTTCTGAAGGCATTTTCTGTTGGATATGCACAGGCCTGGAAGGAAGGAAACATAATTCATTTTTCACTCTGTTATTGAGTCAGCCGTTCACAAATCATTTCAGTCCTGTGTGGCTGAGTTTCTGATGTCTGCTTTGGTAATGAGTTCTGAGATGTCCAGAGGAAGCCTCTTTAGCAAGGAGGAAGTGTATCAATTATTTCTACTAATGTGTAGCATTTATTTGGAATTTAGATCATAAAGAGCTTTAGTGAAGCTGCAGCTTTGTAGGCAAGTGAAGAAGTTACCCATATATGATTCCTGTTTCTGTATCTAACTACATTTACTCTGCTCATGATTGCTTGATACATGCTTCTGGTTGGTGTGGTGGGAAAAAAAACATCAGTTGTATTTTCACTCAGATTAGAAAATGTACCCAGTAATTACCTGTACTTTCTATCAGTATTTCATCCTTGTTGCAGTAATAGAAGCTGGTTATTTTTGCTTACTATTATGTAACCATTGTAATAGTGCTCAGAAAATGAGTTTCACTAAGTGGCTGAAGCATTGAGAAATGTTGTTCCTGGTCTGCTTGTAGGTTTGGGACTGGGACAGGATTTTCCAAGAAGCTCAGGGGCTAATTTTATAACTACTGAGTTATAAAATCTTGCTCCTAACTTGGTGTTGAGTACAAGTCAGAATGTGAACTCCAAATGCTTTTGCTTCTCAGCTTCCTTGTCTGCGACAACAATTCCTCACTTGCATGTCTGCCTTCCTCAGCTCAGATGGCCCTCATGAATGTGGGAGGACAGTGTTCAGCTTGGGAGAGGTTTGGTGTTGTCCTTAAAAATAAGGGCAAGGAACAAATTCCCAGGCTCACTGTAAAGACAAGCAGTGTTGGAAATATGTGGATTAAATATCCAAAAATCTTAGGAAGTGTTGAGAAAAGGATAGGCTTCTACTATGCGTGAATAGTCTTCAGCTGAAGGCAAGTCCAACCTCAAGGAGAACTGCCAAATATTTCCTTTAAATCCCCTTATAAGGTTGAATCCTACACATTTGAAACAGAAGGGACTTGTTGTTTTCTGCCCCCCTGAAAGGCAGTGTCCTATCCAGCATTGTCTGGGATATTAGCACTAATGAAATAATTCATTCTTGATAAGCCATCTTGATAAGTTTGCATAAGCTCTTAATTTATCTTTATCTTAAATGTTGCTTGTCTTTATTTAGGAACTAATAACGTACTTCATCAGGCCTGCCAGCAGGAGGCATTAATTTCACTCCTGTAACTAGGGAAGGCACGTGCTTGCTTAAATTGTTCCTCATGGAAGTCAAAGCATTACCACCAGAGTTGGCAAATAAGTAACTAATACATTTTTCTTTGGTTTTGTATTTTTTAGCTGGTGCCACATATATATTTGGGAAGAGTGGAGGTCTCATCCTGTACACCTGGCCAGCTAATGATAGACCAAGCACAAGGACAGACCGTCTTGCTGTGGGCTTCAGCACAACCGTGAAGGATGGCATCCTTGTTCGGATTGACAGTGCCCCTGGGCTTGGTGATTTTCTACAGCTGCACATAGTGAGTATAGATAGGCCCATGTCTATGCCAGACCTGGGTTTCTGTTACCTGAATTTGAAGAAAACTATTACTCTAAAATAACATGTCATATTCTGTTCTTTCTATGTCTTCAGCACTTGTCAAATTAAACTGCCTTTAGTAGTTATTTAGGGTTTTGTAGAATTACCAACTGGGATGCACAGGGAACCAAGTCTTGATGCCAGAAGAAATTGGAGAGGGAAGAAACAAACAAAACAAAACTCAAAAGCCTTAGGTGATTCAATAGCAGTAGGATTTATTTAAAAATTGAAGAAATGTTTTGCATCAGTGTTAATCTACTGTGGCATATGCACAGTCCTGAATAGAGCTGAATTTATGGTGAAGTATTACTATTCTTGGAAGGCAAAGAATAAAAGGGAGTGATAGGGTGTTGTTTTTTTCCACACTAAGAAAGTTAAGTGAGAACTGAACAGATCCTCAAGCTGATACAGCTGATGCTTGCTTTAGCAGGATAGTTCAAAAGAATAAGAATTTGGTGTTAGTGCAACATGGCTTTGCAAAAAGAAAATAGACTTTCTTGTGAGAGCTTGAGTGAAGGTGGCTTTAGAGAGAGTTGAATTATTTGAGAAAATAAGAACACTACAACTGGAAACTTTTGGAGTTTGTTACTTTACATGATGCTTTGGGAGGAGAAGCTTTGTCTTCCTTTGAAAAGTAGCCAAGAGGTTTACTAGAGGTAGAAGCTGGTCATGTGACTTGATATTCCCTTATTTCCCGTGTTTTATGCATTAATTTATAGTGGAAAGGGGCCATTTGCAAGTTTTGAATGAGCTGGGGAGTTGTTAACATTTCATGGAACCTTGAAGGTATAAGTAAACGGGAGGAATGCCAGGGGCCAAAACAGACCAAATGTGAATGACAAAGGGCCTTATTCTGCTGCTGGAGTTTGCCACGTTAAGAATTGTGTTGAAGCACTGGGTATATTGCAGGATTCTTCTGAAACAACCAGAAACAAGAGTCAGGGGTAGTAGTTATTGCCAGCATTTTAAGTGGTTTTATTTTGAATCCTATTGTAAAATTCAGATTCATTGGAATGGGTTAGCATATGGCCTTGAGCCATTAGACTGTCACCAATTCTGGTTTCTATCTTTTGTGATACATTCAAATATTTAGTTTGAGTTTTGTGCTAGAATGAAAATGAGATCAAATCCTGGTGTATTTTTTAACAGAAAAACACTTTTTCCTGCTTTCTTAAAAGAAAAACAAAACAAACCCCAGAAGAGTTGGTAAAAGTGAACAGTGCTAAACATGATTGGTTGGAATTCTGTGACTCACATTAAGCAAAAGTGACTGGATATGTCTGAGCAAGACAATGTATATTCTTCAGATGTTATAATACAACATGTGTAAAATGCTATCAATTAACTGGAGAACAGTAGCCCTGGCATGTGAGGAGAGGTGCAGAGATATAAATTTGTTAAGGTCTTAGAAAAAGCCTGAGATGGGATCATGTCGCTTAGTGGGATGTTACAGAGAAAATGAAAGTCAGGCTCTTCTTTGTGGTAGTCAGTGAAAGGAAGAGAGGAAACAGACACAAGTACCAAAAAAGAAATTTTAATCCTGCATGAAGATAAGAATTTGCAAAAGGAGGCTTTTCAGCATTAATGATGAAGGCATAGAGTTTTTCTCTATATCTTGGTCTCAAATATCTACCATTCTCTATCTCTAAGTGAACATTGTAATAAGTGATTTTCAAAAAAAAAATTATAACAAATTTTGCTGAATAGACTGGAACAAGCAAATTGAACCTGAGATGTAAGCATTCATTAAAAAAAAACAACAACCAAACCAAAACAAAACAAAATTGCTTTCTCTTTCCTATCAGTTTTGGAAGTTTTTCTGCTTCCTCCTCATGTATTTTTTTCAAACTACTCTGCATGGCATGGTGCTAGTTTCAGATTATTTCAGCTACCTAAATAAAGTCTACTGATTGTGGTTGATATTAATTCTGTTCTGTTAAGATTCTGTTGAATGCCTCGTTTGTAGTTTGGCCAATTTTATACCTGAAGGTGTTCACTAGTGGTAAATCTAGAACTAGTTCGAGTATAATTTCTCTTGTTCTTTTGTGGCTAGGATGGATTAGGATGATTTGCCAGTCATTCATGAGGAACAAAGGCATGCTCCTGTGCTCTTCTGTGTATGGTATCAGTTCATCATATATATCAGTAACTCTACCTACCTGTTCATATAAAGAATGTGGTCTGAGACTCACGCTGCTACATGCAATAGAAAAGTTGCATAGAAACTTTTTAAGTGTTATTGACTTCTTGAATGTCTGTAAGACTTTATCTCTGGTTTATTGTTCAACATTGTAGAAGTGAGCTTACATCAGGATTGTTTTGGAAAAAGTTGAAATCTGAAATTAAAGGTACATCTTTAAATGAGACTTAAAATGCAAAACCGTTTAGGACCTCTTACTTAGCAAATTGCATGCAAGCTCTCCACGAGATCAAGATCTTTTGTAACTGACTCAAAACTACCACAGGCTTTGCGCTGTCATCTTCAAGGACTCTGTCTATCTTTCTTCAAAGCCTTCCATTAGGTGACTGTCACTTGTCAAGAGAAACAAAGCAGCATGGATCAAATTATAATACAAATATGGAATAAATAGATTTGTAAATCCGAGGTATTAAGCAGATTAAATTGATAATAAAGCAAAGGTTTTAAAACCAAATACTTAAACCATAATGCAAATTATAGGAGAAAGAGAAAATAGGTATTAAAACAGGAAGTCTAATTTTAATATAATTTATTATATGTATATTTAGCAATTTGACTTTTTCAGGAGCAATTATATTTAATAATAATAGTAATAATGAAAGTGACAGGAATTTTCCTGTAGGACTGTTGGGGAGACCTCTTCTGAGGCCTTTCTAGATATTCCACTCACAGACTATATTTTGGATGCTATTTACTGGATTTTGACCTCCTTACACTTCTCTGGGTGTTCTATTGGTGATAACAAGTGACAAAAGCCACCTGATGATCATTGTTTTCTAATATGCATCACTAAAATAAAACTAATCCAAATGTCATAGAATAGGCTATGGTTTAATCAAGATCTGATTCTATTTGAAAGATTCTAAAAGTTGTTTATGCTCCGCTAAGGAAACTTTTAAATAGTTTGTCTGCTTTTTTAATATGTTGTATGTTGAAGTTACATATTTACTTGTTTAATTTACACTTGTTCTTTTTGGGTTCATTTTTTAATTATGAGTCTTTCAGATACTGTGAAAATTTATTGACTAAGATGTCTGTTTTATATGACAAAAAATTACAGCCTCTGAAACTGTTTTCTCTCCTGATTTATAATGAAGTATAAAGGGGCAACCCTGTAAAAATGAATAGCATACCATCCAGATCAATGTTGCCTATGAAGCATGAGATGTTTGTGTGATTAGACTGTAGCATATGTAATGGGAGTGTTGCTGGAGCATCAGCTCCCTCCTTATGATATTTTTTTTGTTTTCCTTATAATTCATTCAAAGTACCAAGTCCAAACCTGGGTCAGGAAATTGTCTTCCACAATGGATACTTAAAAGACTGTACGTCTGAGCTGTGGTTGTATGTTTCTATATGTTCATTCACCCTACCCTACCACATCACTTTTTTTATGCTTTACAACATGCAAAACATAGAGATCAATTGAAGAGAGGAAAACAGCTGCAGGTGATGATGGGTATCATTCTTGTGATGACTCTGGAGAGAGAAATCACTCATTCATGTGTGAGGCTGGTTTAGTCTGCATTCTTTCATTTTGTTCTGTACAATAAACGGGCATCTAGCCTCTGGATGTTCAGAATGGTGGTGTGAGACTGGTCCAGTTTCTGAACTCCTTGTAAGAAGTAAACTCTAGGTTTGGGCAAAAATGTTTGTGATTTTGTGAGGAGTTTTACTTTAGCAGACCCAGGCTAGTGGAGATATATCACGTGGCACCAGGCTACAATTGAAAGCTGCAGAATTTGATGTAGATCATTCTGATTCTTAAGCAATAAGTGTGGAAAAAGTAAGCCTTCCTTAGAGATGGCATTATTAAAGGAGAATGAGTGTAAATGGAGGGAAATGTGTGTGTACATTCAGACAATTTTTTTTTCAGTTATACTGTGATTGGCCAAAGTCTGTGTTTGGATTTTACAGTCTTAGAGACAATTCTGGCTCCTCTGTATGAAGTTTCCTGGAGACTCCTTTCAAAACTCAGTGGCATGTCATCTGAGCAGATACAGAAGAAGCAAATGATTTAGAATCAGGAGAAGGATAGACAAAGGGTTATCCTTACCATAACCAGAGGGTGTATGATGAACAGCATAACTTAAGAGCTACTCTGAGATAATAACTGGAGGCAAAAAGTAATAGCAGTTTGTGTTTTACTTTTCTATAACCAAAATTTCTTCAATGCAAAATATTTCAGCCTTTCTTAGGCCAAATTCAGGGTGTTAATAGTTACACTTTTATACCTAAGAAAGTAGAAAGAAGAGGTTTTCCTTAAGGCTAGCCTGCTTTATTTTGCAAAGGCTATAGACTGTGAAAAAAAGTGGGTGATCTGCCTCAGTCTCCTATCTTGTGTTTTTCTTTTTTTTTTTTTAGCTGCCTTTACTGGTGTTACAGTTACAGTTCTCTTTTAAAGTGTTTCACTATGTTAGACCCTCTTTTTAAGGAACTCTTAGTTTGTTCAAGTGTAATTTTTTGTGATTATAAGTAATTTTACTCCACCGTATCTTGACTGTGTTTACATTGATGTCTCTTTGGAATAGCACTGTTATTCTTGCCTTTCCAGGCTTTAAAGCAGTGTAGAGTAAGTTTTTGATGCAGTTTGATACAGTTCTTGGAGTGTACAGGAAGTGGTTAAGCATCCCATAAGCAGTTATCAGTTCCAAAGCGTTTAGTGCCCATCGTGCCTCATTTCATTCATGAAACAGCAAAGAGCTGTGTACATTTCTCCTAGTTTCGTTTATACAAATTATGAGCCCCTACAGATTGGTATAAAACACATATTCAGTGAAAGATATTCTATACTGAAGCAATCAGTGGATCAGGAAATGGTGAAATGTGACAAAGGCTTTTTTGTTGAAGCAAGAAATTATTTACTGACAGTCTGGGTATAGGAGACAACATCTTGTATAACACATTTAGCTGAGGAAGTGAAGAATTAATGTATGAGAGTTACTAGACTGCCTACTGGTAAGGAGAGAGAATTAGGATGACCTTTCAAGCAAAAGATTATATTGTCTGGATCCTTAGAAGGTCTAAAAGAACAAACTGTCTAAAGACTTTTTATTACCAAGACAAATCTAGCAACCAACCTGAGGGAATACTCTGCAAGTCTCCCGTGATTATTAACATATAAAAACTGTCAGAATGTAGCTTTCTGTTAGGAATAAGTTCTCTGGCAGAGACTTCTGAATATGCTTTCTTTAATAGGTGCCACCTGGGGATTATCATAAGATTGAAGGCTTGAAACCATGACTGCTAACCTTCTAGGCAAGATGGAAAACAAGCTGAATGAAGGGGTAGAAGAATTGTTGTCATTTAATGCTAGTATGTGAAGATCCAGTGGAGTCTCTATTTCATGTCATCACATATATCTTTTTTAAACAAATGTAGCTGTGATTTGTTAATTCTCAAAGTCATGAATAAATAGTTATTGGATGCCTTTAACCTAATTGAGGTTGCGTGCTATTTAAGGTAAGAGGATTGGCAAGATAGTCCTTATTTAAGATGTGACATATATATATACATACACTGCAGAACCTTTAAAAGTATCCTACTTTCCCTGTCTGCAGTGGAGTAGGTTTCTACTTAGACATGTAGGCCAGATAGAGCGCTGGCACCACAAGAATTGGGTGGCTTAGGAAACTCTAACAAGCATTGAGCTATTGCATGGCAAACAGGTTCTGAGGATCTTAGAGAGCATATCACATCACAAGTGTTTACCTCCTTTCTGTAATTATTTATGTTATTGAATGCAAGTTGTAAGTCACATCTTCCTTTTTGCTTAGGATAGCAGTCATCTTCAGCTGAGGCTTGCATCTTAATGGCACTCCATTTCTTTATGTTGATTGCAAGATATGACTTATGTGTATCTGTGTTAATCAACAATGAGGCAGATTAACATCTTGCGTACAATCAGTTACTACTTTTCCTTAGACAGAAAAGTAATTTCTAGTTAATGGCTGGTTGATTTTTAGATTACTTGAGCTTGTTCACAAGAGGGCAAAAGGCTGCCCAGAATTCTGGATTCTCGGGACAAGGGGGAAGTAGCTGAAAAAATTAAGATTAATATGTAATTTAAGAACTGAAAACTATGAGCAGATGACCAATGTATTGGTGGTATGGATAGCAAAGATATTTCCTTCACAAAAACCCTATCCAAAGGCATAACAGGCATTTCACTGAGAGATGCAAATCCATTTGCTCTCTCTGTTTAATGAGGTGTAGTGTATGCTGAAGGGATTAATTTCTTGGTGCTTTGTGTATATTGGTGGGTTTTTTTGTGTCTATCACAATGTGTCTGGTTTATGTGATTTATTATTGAAGATATTTGACTGGAGGTGGTAAAATTACCCTAATGGCTCATGTGTAAGTTAAAAGACAAACCTCAATAAATTCTGAAGTCATTGAGTATGCCAGCAGTGTACCAGAATTTGGAAGGGAACACAGCTGGGACAACTAACCCAAACTGATGAAAGTAACATTCCATACCATAAGATGATGTGCCCAGCAACAAAAATGCTGGGAAAGGAAGAGTAGGATGGGATGCTGGTGGTTTATGGCCTGTGTCTTTCCAAGTAAGTTATGTGTGTTGATGCCCCACTTATCAGAAGTGGCTCAACAGCTGCCTGTCGATGGGAAGTAATATGGCTTTGCTTCACTTATTAATTAAACTGTATTTATCTCCACCCACAAATTTTCATACTTTTGCCTTTCCAATTTCCTCTCCAGTCTCACTGGGGAGAAGTAAGTGAATGAGCACCTGAGGGGGTGTGCCTCGTTACTGGCCAGAGTCAACCTGTTATGCATAGTCTTCACCTGGAAGAGGGCCTCTGTTCCTTACCAAGTACTTTGAAAATAATTAATGTATTTTAGGGTACTATATGCAGATCATCTGCACAAAAAAATGGAGCATAATATAGCTGTGTGCCAATTATGTCAGGTTTATAGAATAAAAAATCCCATGGAAAATACATATGAATTCAGCATTGTTACTTTGCCTGATAGAGGCTATATCTGATTGAGTCTGAAATCTGAGGTATGCACGTCACTGACTGTTTTACCAGCTGGTGTAAAATTGCAAAATATCCTGAATTTTTTATTTAGTTTTTAATGAAAGCATTCTATTTAAATACTCAACGATCCTGTCCCAAAATGCCCTCAGTCTTTTCCTGTCCTTTTCTAAACTCTTTGGGATTGCAGAGTCCCATGTGTTTGTGCATGCTGCATTTATTGTTCCCTAGAGCGCAGAAGAATTAGTAAATGAAAACTAATTTGAAGAAAGCAAATGGACTTCCAGTTTTCAAGCCAAGTTTAAAACGTGTTATTGTTACTTCTGTTTTTATTTTTAAAGGGTGATAAATAATCCATTTTAATATATTTTAACTAGTTCACATCGTGCATAGGAATGATTCATTTGTTTTTATCGACTAGCTTCGGAAAAGGAGTCTCTGTGTAGGAGGTCATGAGTTGAGACTTAACCTGTGAACATTAAGAAGCTTCTCACCCCAGCGTGCCTGTTTGTAGCTGGTACCATTTGGCACGGTGCCCTACCAAGTTATGTCAGTGACCTTTTGTGCTCCAGTCCCTGCTTTGCTGCCAGTGCCTGTACCAGGTGTTTGAATGAATGTGCGTAGCTGAATGCAACGGTGCGGGAAATAGCGCGCTGATGTCCTGTGGCTAAAGATGATGGATTTTAGATCCCTGGCTCCATTCAGGCAGCATGGAAGCTCAGTGATTTGATACAAGGATTCATTAACTCCTCACTCAGTGGCGGTTTGTGCATAGATCCCAGTGCTTTTGCAGTTATCATTGAAGGTTGTGAAGCTGATTAGAGACGTGGAAGAAAGAGCTGGTAGGGCAATGGTGTCATGAATGGTAAAATTTCTGGTTGGACCACAAGTTAGCATGATCACAAATCTGAAAATAATTTGGCTCTCAAAACTGTTAACTTCAGCTGGATTATGGAGACTGAAAATTATGAATTAGAGGAGGTGGAGGAAGAATAAATGGGAAGTTACATTTGAGTGATTTTTTTGAAACCTACCTTAAAGATATAGGCAAATCGATATGCTACCTTTGCTGATTTAAAAGAGAGAGCTTTGCTGTGTCAAGGAAGCAGTTTTCTACTAAGATGATCCTGATTTAGTATAGTGGACAGAATTAGCAGCATTTTTCAGAATGCACACCTGCCCATTTTAGTGTTGTGCATCTTGTGAAATCAGACCCTAGTACTTCAGCCTAAGTGCAGAAATAAAAAATTCTCTCCTAATAAGAAGCAAATATCTTAATGGGATTGCTTACGAGAAAGATTCATCCCCAAATATATAACCTCTGTTTAAAATACAATCTGATGCTTGAAATCTGTTAAATTTATACAGGTTTGTCTTAGGATTTATTGTGATTCTATTAGGTGTTAAATGATCATATCCCAGAGTATCTCACAGTATCTATCCAAACACCCTGTATGGCAATAAATATTATGCTATAGCTTGTTCTTGTACACTGTATAAAAAAATTCTGTGCTTTGCCTGATATTTATTTTATTCTTTCCTGTGACTGTAATGTTCATGTAGAATATGTCATCTAGGGCTATATTATATATCATAATTTCAGTAAAACTTGAGATGAATTGCCTTTACTGTTGTGCAGTAATAGTTGGGATTTTCACTTGGTCACACAGTCTTTTTAGTGACTGAATAAGCAAGGAAATACTAGGACTTTTTTGATGCTGAGAAAATTTAGATTTTGCTTCTTAATATTTTTCTTTTAAATACTAAATACAAAGGAATTGAAGTAATTTGAGGTTTTTTTCTGGCTGAGTCAAAGAAAGAAACACAGACCCTCTCCAGTGAAGTTGTTTTCTTGAAATAACCAGGGCTTGAAGGAGATAAGTGTGAGGCTTAAGTGTTCGTTCTGAAAAAGACTAAAAGAAACTAAAATCTAAATCTAAAAAATCTAAAATCTATTATTTGCAAACTCTTAACAATTGGCAATATAGATTTTTTGTCCTTTACTAGAAGCACCAAACTTACAAGCTTATTCAGAACAGCCCATCTTCTGTATGCTTGGATAAATTGCACTAATAGGTTCTAAATTAAATCTGTTTGCAATTAAAGCCTTTATCACCTTCTCTATGGTGGCATCAGAAAAGTAAAATAAAATTTCTTGATCTACATGTTAATGGGTAGCAGCAGGGTATGGTAATAATTCACTGCACATTTAGACGTACTGAGTACTACTCAAAAGCAATTAAACAAGGGCAATTGTCAGTTTAATTTACCCCGCTTGGTATCTGATGTAACCTTCTCGTCAAAGGTTAACAACTGTTTTGTACTACATCAGCTATGGTGAAATTGATTGTTTCTCTATTAAGCCTCTAGGAAGAACATCTTAAACAGGAACATATTATTGAATCCTACTACAACAAAACAAAACAAAACAACAAAAAACAAACGAACAAAAAAACCCACCACCAAATCAAACCAACTTGATCTAATCCAAGCAATGTTACACATTGTTTGCACTATGACTTGAATTTTATAAGGTTTCAAAACTCAGTGCAGAAAAAAGATAACTTGCTCATATGCAGCTGACTCTGAGATGAAAATCAGCTGTTCTGCAGAACATGAAAGACTAGTTCTGCACAGTTTTACATGGGAAATGAAAGGCAATGCTGCTTTTTCCTGTTCTACCAGGAGACTGCAGAGACAATTTTGAGGAGAAAATACACTGAACTGGACTTTGGCTAGTTCTTATGAGTTTCTCTTAGCATTACTTTTCCAGAAAAGTTCCTATTCAGATACATTGTCCTAATAGTTATTTTAAAGCCGAAAACATACTTCTGCATGTAACTTTAAAGGAGCTATATAATCACAATACATCACAATATCTCTTTAAAAGGTAGACATGAGCAGGCTTATAGAATGAGAAAATCAAGGCTTTAGAGATTAAATGATATAACTGAGATGTTGCCTCAGAACTGAAGCTGGATAGCTCTGAATGTTCATCTTTTCTTAAATCAGAAGTCTTAGCAGTGCTCCCTTCTTCCCCCTGAGAGAGTGGTTCAATACCAACAGCTGGGGGAGGGTAGTGCCCTTGGAAAGCTTCTGTTGCCAACATCTCCTGCTATTGCCCACACATCTGAGAACCTATTGTACAGCAGCAGGTGCTGTGTGGTGTTGTTTTTGTTGTTGTTGCTTGTTTTTTCTCTCTATTTAAGTGTGCATCTAGCCTGAGTTTGCTTAGCTCATGTGTTGTTGGGATCAAGGCAGAAGTGGTATTATTTGTGCTAATAAGCCTCTCCCATTAGTTAACCTTTCAGTACATAAAGCATGATTGAACTGAAGGATTCCTGCTGGTTTGAAAGGCTTTTATGTTAAATACATGATAGAAGCATTTTCCTCTTCCATCTCCTTATGTAAAAGAAGTGGGGTACTGGGAATGGGGAGGCTGCAAAGACTTCGACAGTCTGAAAGCCAGTTGAAGTAAAGCTTATGTAGTGTGAACATTCTCTTAAATATCTTGGCATATCTTTTTTTCTGCTACATTTAATTTCTTGGTGCTTTGCTTAAGCAATTTGTAGCCTACAGAAGGAGACTGACTGCCTCATATAACTGGTATAATTTGGGCCAGTGTAAAGCATCAGCCAAGCGTGTTTTTGTCTATACCTGATAACCAAATATATTACTAGCTCTGACTGTCCAAATTTACTTTCAGTGCACATAGCCCTCGTTTCAGCTTATTCTTTATTCTTGTCTATTACTGATGTTAGGAGTGCAGTTTCTGGAAGCTGGGTAATAGCAATCATTAAGACTCACAAAGAAAAGTTTTTAATACTGACTCAGGCTTCCTTTGCTATCTTTCGTGTCTCTTTATTCTATTATTTTCATACAATCTCATCTGAAATCCAGTACCACATACATGATTTCAGGTATCATTGGATCATTAAACCCCTTCAGTATGATGCTGCTCAGCCTTAAACAGGTAGTGGGATTAATCAGTTCTGTAGGAAACCATATAGTGCTTCTCATATACAATCTTAACTAGTGATAGGAATGAGATCCTCTAACTTTGCAGACATTTCCTCTTGTTTAAGGGGAAAGGATTGTTTGTCTTTGGGTGCATTGCTAAACAACTTTTACAAATATTCTTGTTGTCAGCAGGTTATCCTTTCATAGAAGGTATATTGTATCCTAAATATATTCAGAGAGACTAGGCCCTCAATGGACGATGATCTTTTCGTATGACTGAGGTGGGCAGTACATGCTTGAGCATTGTAGATTGAAATAACTGTATCTCCTCTACAGAACAGAGAGATTAACACAGCCTTCCAATAGTAGGCACTGGATTTGCTCCTATAATGAGCTAGGCAACATGTGGAAAAAAATTGGTATGTGCCAAAAGGTATTTAAGCTATTGGACTAGTGGAGTGTCAAGGACAGGTAGGGGTTCCCTTTGGGTGCAGTTTTTTGGGGGGTGGTGTACCAATGTACTGAAGAGCTGGGCAGGAGGGGTCATTTCAAGAAGGAAATGTGTATAAATTTATACTCCACAGCATCCATCGCCCCAGGGAGTATGGGACTGTTAGCACCTTTTTGCAGATAAGGGTTTTGCAGAACTATTACATTCAATCACTACTAAGACTTGATTTCACACCCTTAAAGTTTTGGGATGGTTTTACAAGAAGAATTTAGTCCTTTTTTTCTGAAAATACTGAAAGTATTTTCCCGTGTTAAAATCTAGCTGTATTAATTCAGTTGTGAGACTGGATCATTTTCTTCTTGTATTTATTACTTTGAAGAACTTGTATGTCCTTGCATGTGGGAATCTTCTCTATTTCTTTTAAAGAAAAATGTAGTTCTTACAGTTGTGCCCTTGCACCATATTCTTGTCTTCTCTCCTCTATGTTTCTGTTAAGGGAAGGAGGTTGTGGTTTGTCATTTGTATTTCTTTAAAACTTAGCTTTTGCAGAGCCCAATTAACTGCAGCCCTCCTACAACGGCTGCTGTTAATTGCCATAATTTTTTTCGAAGGAGATTAACTCAATTTTCATTGGAGTCTGTAGGTAAAAAGGCATATGGTTCATAACTATCTTACATGTTAGAAAATTGGTTTGCTTGAAATAGGTTTAAAAATCTTCATTAGTTTTTATTCTGATCAGAATTTATTTCTTGTGCTCCCTTTCTGATGGAAAAAATCATTGTTTGGTTTTGGGGCTCCACAAATGGATGAGGTTTTCAGGGTTGCTGGCTGGGCATAATTATTTAGGAACAGAGAACAGGGAAGGGACTATGGACTCTCAAGTCCAGTCCTCTACCCTCCTAGGCCGTTGCACCATCATGTCCTCTTTTCTGGTTGTATCAGGTCTACCTCGTCCATTCTGGTTTTCTGGTTTTGCTATTTCTCTTGAAATGCTGTTCTAAAATCAATTTTTCCCTAAGATTTTAAAGTTCTTTTCAAGCCTATATGTATTCACACACATCAGTTTAACCTTCTTTGTTTTGTGCCAATATTGCCCTTCAGCTCCTCCCTGGTTTTTGATGTTTTCCTGTCAGCAGCATTTACAAAGAATTGCATTGCCTGAGCTTTGTCTCAGCAACTCCCCACCAATTCTCCCAGGCTCTTCTGATCTATCAGTGTATTATAATGGGTGCCCATGGAGATAGTCTGGGACTAATGTAAATTCAAACATACAAGTCCACAAGTTGCAGCTACAAGCAGGTTTCACTGCTTTTGCACCTGAATGTTCAACTATGTTTGGGAAGATTTGTTCATGCAGCTGCAGCACTAAATAAGCATTGTTACTTTCTTGGGTCTTTGCAAGCCATCTAGGATATCTTTGATTCTGAGCTTCGTTGGCTGTGTAGACTCAGCTTGATGTGTCTGCACACAGATATCATCCAATCACATCTGTTTCAAAATCCTTTTACAGCAGTAGTGTGATCAGTTTAAGTTCTCAACTAAAGACTCTCAGTTCTTTTCCATTGTGGTGGTGTTCATCATAACTTTAATAGTTAGTACATGTAATTCTTTTTTTAGAATTTATTTTTCCAACTTTTAGTGGCAGCTGGTATTAAATGATAATGCTGGGTTAGAAGGCCGAGGGGCTGTGCTATGGTTTCCTGTTGTCAGTCTAGGAAAAAAGTATTTTGACACATTAGATGTCATGTTGGCTTAGTTTATAAAACCTTTATCAGGACATCATGTGAGATGTAGTCTGGAGCCTTGCAGTGATTTTCGGGATGGTTATTAATGGGCTTGTGAACTTGTGACTAGAGAGTGGTAAATCTGGCCTTTGAGATAATTGAAAAGACATCACTTGTAATGTGAGCAGCTGAGGGATGATCATTGCTCTTTGGGGACAGAGGGTAATACCTTGTTGCACACGATTTTGAAGCAAGGCACCCAATATTGATCTACTTTGACCATGTCTTAACATCCTTTAATCAGTTGCACAATGCATTTCCTACTTGCCCTACTCCTATCCCCCTCCTCTCAGAAGAGCTATTTGTAAGCAGACACATTTAATTTCCTTAATGAAAAACATATTACAAAACTGGATGTGAAAGAAGTAATAGCTAGAAAAATGAGAGATTTATAGAGGCACAGGGTAAAAATGCAGAAATAGGCAAAAGTAGGAATATGAGCTACTTATCGCACTTCATTTACATATCGCATCATGCTTTCAGTATTGTTCTCTGCATAACACCTGGTCTTAATCTGACACACATTTTATTTAGAAAGTATGAAAAAGTTAGAAATCCAGTAGATTTCTCGATGTTTCTTCTGTGAGATGTATGTGGTGCCTGATTCTCATTTCTTTCTTCTTTGAATAAAACATTGTCTTGAGCGAAAAGGGCAAATTCTAGTTTTTACTTGGCTTCTAAACATATCAAGGCTGAGGCAAACTTTTATTTCCACAGAGGAATTATGAGTATACAATCCCTTCACTAGCATTCATGAAATTCATAGAACCATAGATTATCCTGAGTTGGAAGGGATCATCAAGTCCAGCTCCTGGCCCTGCACAGGACAACCCTGAGAATAACACCACATGCCTGAGAGCATTATCCAATGTAGTATTTGGCTTGTGATCCATGTTCCCCAGTGCTCACTGAAAGAGATTCCTGATTTGGAGCTACCCATGAAGGTGCTGCTCAGCACTGTTGATAGCCACTGGATAGTTGCTGTTTCTTTGAAAATGAAAGGAAAAAAATAGTTAGCTTCTTACAGAAGCTTTTTACCTTTCACATTTGCACTTCTGTGTCAAAAGGTACCCTTTTCCTGGGAGAATGAGTTTCACTGCTTCTTTCCCAGAATTACTGATACAGTAAGTGGTCCCAGGTTCAAATCCCGGACAAGCCCCCATTTTTGGTAGCAGAGGATGGTTGCGAACTATCGAGGTAAAAAGAGATAAGAGCCATAATGCTTGTTATAACAGAAAGAGTTTTCCAGACAAAACACAGACTGTACCATTGTAGAGAAAGTAAGGCTATAGTAATGTAAGTTAAGTACTAAGAGTAGAGTTAAGTTTGTGATAATGCCATATTGATGTGTAGTAGAGAGATTTTGATTATATTTTATTTTATTGCAGGTTGATTAGAGTTTTTCAAATTGTTGTGATATGTTGATATTTCGCAAAAGTGAGGGGGTGGACAGTTGTGGTGGGGGAAAACAATTTCCCCCCTGCAGTTATAAAATGGTAAAACCCCAGGGGGTGGTGACCCTGGAAGTTTTGAAGTTTTAACCAGTGAGTGCTTCTGCGAAATATAAACATATCACTCAGAATGGAAGAGAAGCAGTTGTGCTTTGGTGGTTGGAGCCACGAGGAGAAACAGCAGCAGCCCCACTGGGGGCTGGGCCCCCCCCCAGTGGGGGGCTACAGAGACTTGGAACAGTGTTAAGCTGGACTATGTGTCTGTAGCTATGAGCTGGGGGATGTATCTCCACTGTGAACTGCAACAAGAGATACTGAAAAGCAGCAGCAGAGACAGCAATGAACAGAGGCTATGGCTAAAAGCCAACAGATGAGAACTGAACTGTAGAAGCGGCAAAACAGCGTGCAGCCAAGGAAGATACAGAGTTGTCTGAAGAGAGAGCCGAGAGAGAGAGGGAGAGAGAGCAGAGAGAGAGGAAGTTGGGCTAAGAACTGAAACAAACTCCCCAAACCCCTCCGAGACCTCTGAGAAAAGGAGGATGATGGACCCCTGTTTAAAGAGAGTCTTGGAGTGCTGCAGCACCGGAGAGAGAGGAGCTGAGAAACTCAGGTGTCCAGAAGCTGAACTGGGATGGAGAAGGAATGCAGAGGAGGTGACCTTGGCTCCCCCCTCGCTGCTGCTGCCAACCCTAGCAGCCTGAGACAGAGCACAGGAGCTCTGGTAGAACTCTTGAGGCAAAGGCTTTCAACTGAATGCTGCCCAAGATGTTCTGACTCAGGGGTGAACCCCCTGAGGAAGGGACTTTCACAAAGATGCCCCTGCACTTCATGATATGACCGTGGTGAAGTGAGTTTTGTCCCTGCTATGCAGCCCACGGAGGAAGACCCTCGTTTGAAGACAGGTGGCCGAGGGGCTTGGATACCCCTCGTGTGTGCTGGCAGAGATCCGGCTGCTGCATGAGAAGAAGAGCGAAACAGATAAACCTGCTGCCTTAGAGACATTGCTGCTCTGAAGAAGGGATCTTTCCTTCTTCCCTCCTGGACTTTTATTTGGAGGGGAGAAGAGATTTGATCCATTGTAAATACTTATGTCATGGTAGAGATAGCTAAGATTATGTATATGATGTATTATAATATTTATTTGTACAGTCATTGTAATATATTCCTTTTCCCCCATTTTAAGTCTCGTGCGGTTGTCTGGAAAAAACCATCTCACGTTGAGTTGAGATGTGGGAGGGGGTTTGACAATAGGGAATTAGATTTTTGGGGCTCTCAAACCATGACACTGCTTTTTTCCCAGAATTACTGATACAGTAAGTGGTTTGGGGGTTAGGAGGTCACTCATATCACCTGGGCAAGGCAAAGTCCAAAGAATACATTTGAGCTAGTAAAGAGCTCAAAGCTTTAGCTGCTGAGCATTGTTCAATGCTTTTTTAGAAGTCATTAATTTTTAAACTTGATGTGGTTTTTGTACTGTAGTACAACTAGAACCTTTTGTTTTCGTGCTTCCTGCCTATTGGAGTAGGTGACAAGTTCCTGAAACCAGGCAAGTATGAGGCAGAGTGAGTTCATCTGCAGGGTGTTGCTCTCTGGCAAGATTGTCACTTTCTGTCTTTTGTCAAGTGTGATGCTTAGTGACATTGACTCTTTTCACTTGAAGTATATTTTTGACAAATGGAAGAGTAGAAGAGAGAAAGTTGCTCTTGTCACTTGCTTAAAATGAGAACAAAGAAAATTACTCCCTGCAAAATTTGGGACCTTTGGTTTATCTTGCCTGGACTAAAGAGCCTCTGGGCCACTTCACTGCTAAACTGCACTATCTTAGGCATATAAATTAGTTAAAGAGATGACAGGAAGCCCTACTACTGGGAGAAAAAAGAGAGAGGGCTACGCAGCCATCCGAATTATTACATCATGTATGTAAAACCACGTATTGAGTGTAAATGTGGGCAAGGTGGAAGCTGCAGGATGGCCTCTGTAGGACAAGACCAGGGTCTGTCCCATGCTAGACTCAGCTGGCTCCAAAATGGACCCACTGCAGGACACAGCTGAGCCCATCAGCCAGTGTCAGCTGTGGAAGTGCATTCAAGAGAGGGCAGAAAAAGCCAGGAAGGGGGTGGAGGTTGAGGAAAGGGAGATAAACAGCAGAGATAACATCAAGGTGAGAGGAGAAGGAGGTGTTCCATGGCAGAGCAGATATTCACTGCAGCCTGTGGAAGAACCCATGCTGGAGCATGGACATTCCAAATGGAAATGGCTTGTGGAGAGCCAGCTCTGGAGTAGAGCGAAAGTGAAAGAAAGAAGGACCAGCAGACAGAAACTGCTGTGTACTGACTGTAATCCACTCCTTGCACATTTGTTGGCTCACTGAGGGGACTGAGTGTAGCCTGTGGCAAGAGCAAGAGTAGGGGACGGGAATCTGCAGTGAAGGAGTCAACTTGAACCTGGGAAAGGGAGTGGAGAGGTGATGTTCCTCTGTTTTAATGTTTGCCTTTTTGTTTCCTGCTAACCAAATCAGAAATAAATAAATATACAATAACTAGTAGTAAATTAATTTCCCCAACTGCATCTGTTTTGCCCACAACAAATTGGTAATTGGTAAGTTATCTCCCTCTTTTTATCTTGACCTATGAGCCTTCTTGTTCCTGTTCTCTTCAGCAGAAGAGAGGACAAACTAGAAAGGAAATTGAGCAATCAGCTGGGTGGGAGTTTGGCTGCCAGCCAGATCTAAGCCACCACCAAGCATTAGTGGGACAGTTTTGTGCAAATGGGAGACTAAAACTCCTTTAACTCTTTTTTTTTTTTTTTGTAAACCTCAGTCTAGCCCTTATGAAATGGCTAAATTTGACCCTAGCTTTGAATCTAAAAAGTCAAGATAGCTAAAGATGTCTGCCTTAAAGATAGTAAATTTAGTCTTCAGGGTGTCATCACTGCATCTCATGCTGGCTGGGTCTGTGCTGCTTCTTATGATTTGTGCCTCCTGCCTCCCTTCCCATGTCAGAGCTGTTTGTTAGTAGAGTATGGATGGTGTGCTTGGAAATGGGTTATAAGGACTGACCCATAGATTATAGAAAAATTGAGAAGAAGCTATGGAATATAACTATGGTCATTTAGAGGTTTAAAAGAATATAGAAAACCTCACAGAATCTGGAATTAATTTTCTAAGTATAAAAGGGCTACTGTTTGAAGGTAAGAGGGTGCTTCATTGTACTAGTATAAACAACTCAGTTGTCTGACTTTCCTCAATATGCTTTGATTATTCTTGATAGAAACAGACTATTCTTTTGAGAATTTTCCCTGACATCAATATTAAATCTAAAGGTTTTTAATGATAATGTCTCACTAACAGCCCTGGTAGTTTTTGCTGTTGAATTTCTCTATTACTTATGTCCCTTTCATTTGACTGACAGAATTACCTAAGTGTGGTTAAGACCAGCATGAGGAAGCATACCATATCCTTTTAGCTTATGTGTGTACCAACATATTGTCAGTTTTTGCCCCCACATTTGGAGTGCTGAGGGATTCCTTGAGACCTTGGAAGCTCATTGAAGGGTTGCCAAACTGAGGAAAAGTATGATTTAGTATAGATGAAGGAAGTTTAGCCTTTAAAATACAGGAGTGAGAGGACAGTGTGATGGTCCATTAAGAGCAAGGATAAATTGACGTTTCTCAATGTGCAAGTTAATATCTAAAATGATCCAAGCCTTCCTGAAACTTTATCTGAAGAGGAGTGCCAAAGGTCAGCAGAAATGTGTATGCAAGCAATAATTTATTCAAAGTGGGACAGAAGATAAAAAGATGTATAAGATTAGTACAATGGTTGGATATCTTCTGTAAAATTTCTGTAAACCTTTGCCTTGGAAAATGGTCTACAGTCTACATGGAACAATCAAGCAGTGGAATTACCTCAGGGAAAGTTGTCTCCTGAGGATAAAAGCTGAATATTAAAACATTAAGTAATATTAAAGTTTGTTCTCTGGATCTCTGATGCAAAAAAGGAATAGAAAAATTTCCAAAGTAGGAAGCATAATAATGCCCATTCAATAGGGTTTGGGATTTTTTAGGTAGGCTTAGGTTATTTTTAGTGACCTTAGAGGGGAGGAGTATGATGTCATTATGCCAATTCATGACAATGTTGTATAGTGGTTTATTGTAAAGTGGCTACTTCAGTATGTGTTGTTATATAAAAAACTTATAATCATTCCAGTTTGAAGTTGATCTATCATGATGCAAACCATAACCCAAATAAGATGAAAAGCGTCTTCAAGTTTTGAAAAATGGCAACCAAAAAATACCATGCATCTAGCTGTAATGAAGAATCCTAGAGTAGGAAAAGACCAAGATAATAGTAATTTCCTCTCCAGACAGATTCTGTGTTGCATTTACCAAGCCTTTTTCCCTTACTCTACAGTTAACAAATGATGATGATTTTAGCACTTTGTATAAGTGATGATTTCACAACTGAGTAGGCTTTCATCTTTAACGTGGTAACAAAATCTTAATATAAATTGTTGAAAAGGCATGTTTCTATTAACATTTCTTAATTAAACATTTTTCTTCAATGGTAGATTTATTTTGCAAGGGAAATAAATTTCATGTATGTGAGGACAATTAATAGAATCTCTGCTCTCCTTTTCTGAAGATAATTTTCCTTGCTAATATTCTGACATCTTTCAACATTATCTAGGATAATTCAAAAATACTTGTCTGTGGCAATCTCCTGGCAGGTTCTTTATGTCTTAGGATACATATATTCTTTGACTGATATATTTACTTTAAAACGTTTGTTGCTGTAACTTTTCTTTATTAAAAATGCAAATCTTACATAAAAATCGTCTGTGTCTCATGGTTCTCTGCTTCATTACAGCAACACTCAGTGACTCAGATGCAAGAGCAAAGGGCACTGCAATGCAGTGGATGGGAAGGTTCTGAAGGTGTGACGTAGTTTTGTCTTGTCTTCCATCACCTTGAATTTTTCCCTAGAAATCTTCTGTCTGAAAATGCGTTTGATGTTTTCCTACTTTGCTTGTGGGGTCTCATCGTATGACCAGGTTAATACAGTTGCTAAGAGATGTCATCAGCCCTGAAAACCTGTCACTGGTTTATAAATACTTCTGGATATGGGCAAAGAGAATAGTGGACCAGCTTATTAATAATTGATAACCTTCATTAATGGCTTGAGCTTTTCTAATTAGCCTTCTGTTTCATCTGAAACATGTCTACATTTTCAGGCCAAGCACTCAGGGTGGCATACACTGAACTGTCAAAGTGAAATATGAAGTGATGGGCTGGGAACTCCAGAACAGGTTACACACGGTACTGGGAGATTGAGATGAGTTCTGTTTAAAATTCGCTGCTGTACACCAACTTCATTACATGCACTTGTATGATATCCTCTTTTTGAATCAGTTCACTGTAATGTCACAGCAGTTGTGTAAATGATAGAAAGGATGACATTTATTGACTCTGGAATCCTTTGTGGAAGAGCCTCGTGTGTGACATGAGAGGGACTGCAATGCCCCTCTCATTGTGCACACACCTTCACTCAGTGAAGCTCCCGTGTTCAGCCTGAGGCAGGTATGCACAGAGTTACATTCTTCCTCATTGCTACATTTTATTCTTCTGCTAAGTATTCCTCAAAACATGTATGGCTAGCTTCCATGCTGGTTTCAAACTGTATCATTTTAGAGAGATGCCTTTATTCCAGCCAAACACACGTAGATACAGAGTAGAGGCAGAGGAGTACAAGGTCCACTGCAGCTTGGGTTGTTGCTTACTAGGTGCTGTTGAAAACGAGAACTAAAGAAGTAGTAATTGCTGTGCCATCTTTCATTTAGTCTTACTGGGCTGTTTCTATATTTGTTTAAAAAGACCCTTTTGTTATATTTTATTGTACTGGTATAAATAAATGTCTACTAAAGATAAAACTCCATGGAATGAATCTCAGAAAAATCTACTTCAACAACAATCAGCACTGTAGCAATAATAAGGAAATATAAGGAAACATTGTGTCAATAATAGGGACACATAAGGAAACGCACATGAGGAAATACTATCAAAAAAGTGAAACAAATTCACCCTAGGAAAGTGATGTGAATTTGTGGTAATTATCACCCTCAAATTCAGTCTAAAGTTGAGCATGACCAAAGCAGACTGACCCAAGTATAGTTTAATGGGAAATAGTTGATGCTTCAATAGCCTAAATGAAGAGCTGATTCAGGCTCCATTCAGAAAGAAAGCCTGGTTGGAACTATTGACATTTCTGCTTCTCTTTGCAATTATAAGCAACATTATTGCCACCTCTTGGAAGATGATTAAAATAATTGCCATCTTTTTGTTCTCTTCCTTCGACAGCAATCACTGGGTGCCTGCTTCCTTCGGTGTCTTGATGTGTTATGCTTTGAATCTTTTTTGCCAGGGAAAAAGCTGGTCTCAGCATAATTGGTCCATTTCTCTGTCACAGTGGTTTCCTTTTGAATCTTGTTACTCTGCATGGGTTGTAGTGAGGTCAATCATATTCAGTCAAATGGCTGAGCAGATAAAAAGTGTGCTAGAAAAAAGTACCTGCTGTCCATTCAGGTTGAAGTAAAAATGTGGAAGGACACTCTTGGGTAAAGGGGTACCTTTGCTAGGTTTAGCAAAACTTTGCCTAGTTAGGACTCACACTCACCTGAATCTGTCCTACAAAGAGAAAATTAAGTGACCTTGTGGCATACGAGTCACCAATCATTATTAATGTAATGCATGATGACTCTGTGATGGCCATTTCAAAATTTAGCATCTCTCTATACTCATATGCTCTCTTCTCTATATATTCATGCAACATCATGGCATAGTACCACCAAACTGATGCAAGGTGACTTTGCAATATCATACAAGTTGTTCCAACATCATAATGTAAAACTATCTCAGATTGATGCAGGGCCATGACCCAGTACAGTGATTATTGATTCAACATTAGGGTTCAGTCTCATACCTACTGTGCTGTTGCCATCATTATTGACTCAGGAGCATGAGGCAAGGTCATTCTTTGAGGCACTACAGAACACTGTTGAGATCAGTCTCTTTGCATATTGATGCAATGCTACTATCTGTTGTTATAGTCTAGTTTATCTCTTTATGGAGATTATCAGATGTTTGGAGCAAAATTTCCTCTTGCTTGTAAATTATTAATATGATATTATAGATTAATTGTCCTGTATTTTGCTGAGATAGAGTTAATTTTCTTTCTAGTTGCTGGTACAGTGCTATGTTTTGGATTCAGTATAAGAATAATGTTGATAACACCCTGATGGTTTTACTTGTTGCTGTGTAGTGCTTACCCTAAGTCAAGGACTTTTCAGCATCTTGTGCTCTGCCAGTGAGGAGGTGCACAAAAAACCAGGACAGAGCATGTCCAGGACAGATGACCAGAAATACCTGAAGGGATATTTAATACCGTGTCATGTCATGCTCAGTATATCAACTGGGGGGACTTGGCTGGGAGGGGCCAATCACTTCTGGAGTTGGGCTGTGAATCAGTCAGCGGGTGGTGAGCAGTGGTATTGGGCATCTCTAGTCTTCTGGGGGGGGTTATTCCTCCTTTTTTTTGTTATCTCCATTTTCATTACAGTTACAATATTTTAATATTTTGCTTTATTTTAATTCTTAAACTGTTCTTATTTGAACCCACAGATTTTTCTGGTTTCCAGTTCTCTTTCCCATCCCACTGAGGTGGGGATGGTAAAAGTAAGTGGCTGCACAGTAGTTAGTTGCTGGCTGGAGTTATGCCACAACAGTAATGCTTTAATATTATTATATGCTGATGTTCTAAAGATTACAAGCTCATCAGTACTCTAGTGAGCAAAGCCCTCACCTGTTGACAATGTATCTCCATCTCTACTGTCAGCACCAAGACACATAGATATATTGGAAAATCATTATTAGGGAAGAGAAGTCTTAAAGTCAAGAGTTTCCATGTATTTGGGGCAAATTTATTCTCCTTGTTAAATTATTCTTTGAGAAACTGTTTTGAGAATTGCATTAGCACAGGATGGTATTTCATATTTTCACACATAGCTCCTGTTGTTTTAAGTTGCAGTTGTGAATGCACACCACTTCTTCAAATCATATCCCAGGGCCTATAATTGGCAAGTAAAAATTAATAGTAAAACAATTCTGTTTACCTGTTTTGAGTATCTGATCATGCAAATACTCTTCTAACAGTTTTGTGTGTGTAGTACTTCCTTGCCTTTAACCAAAACAAGAAAAATTAACAAAAAAGCTGGAGTTCTACCAAGGAACATCTCTAGGTCCTAAGAGGACTAGAATTTTAGTTGGAACTGCACTTTCTTTTGCTGTTTGAGCACAACACAGTAACTGATGGGAATAATGTTATTCTTATTACAGTTGTGATGTCCTAAAGATCAAAGCAACATTTGTATGTTGGTAATAACTCTTATTAGACCATGCAGCAAATGAATGCCAGGAAGCTTTTGGAGAAATTAGGTTTTCTTGTGAAAGCTGTAGTAAAGTAATATTTTTGCCCCTTTGGGACGTGAAGAAAGGGTTTATATTTCCCTAAAACTTCATTTTACAAGTACGAGTTTAGTCTAATGAAAGACATCACCTCACTCAGTAAATCTTCCCAAGGTTGTTAATGTTGTGAACAATCTCTTAAGTGAATTGAGAGTGAATTCACTTAAGTGAATTGGATCAGTTGCTCACAAGTATTCGTTTAAAGTATAGAAATGTTGTGGTTTAGAAGGTCTTTAGGGCTTTTTCTAACTCCAAAGAGGAACAGTATTGAAGAAGTAGAGATTCTTTTGAGACAAAAACTTCATGAAGTAAACTGCTTAAGGTAGACATATAGTATTGGAGACTTCAACCTAAACATTTTTAATTTTGCAATTGTGATAGCTTGAAATAAGTTATTTCAATGGGAAATGTCAAGCACCTGTATTAGGAAGAAGATCCTCTGTAATAGTTTTCATGTAGCAAAGGGATCTGTTGGTTTTATTCAACTTACCCTCAATTCAGGCTTTGAATAGTCCTCATTAATGTAGTCCTCATTCAGAGGTTGCTTGGTAATATTGTTTTACATCATTATATGATCTTGCAGAAGCATATGTCAAACACTGTATTATCCCATCAAATAAATCAGGCAAGTTGAACAGCATGATGACAAAAAAGCAGGGGATATTTCTCCATGTTGCTAATTAGTAGTGTTACAAAAGAAGCAAGGAGGTGGCAATGAGAAGTTGAAGGAGCCTTTTGTAGCAATGTACTTATAGATGTCCTGAAGTTAGTTGAATATTTTTGAAATGAAACTGCTAGGTTATTCCTTGAGGTTGTGTAATTATTCTTTTCAATAACAATAATTTCAATATCTGGCAATTAGTTGGGATTTTTTTCTCTCCTCTCTCCTAAATTTTAATTTACTCTGCTGGATTTTTATAGAATCATTCACTTCATTTGTTGGCTCTTATTTTATGCAAGTTTGTGCCCCTTGCTCTCCAGGGAACTACAGAGAAAAATATCTGCGTATCCCAGTTCACATTGCTAATAAATGAATAAAGCAATTTGGAAATGTACCAGAAATCCCTGCTAAAAATACATAAATAGAACTAGTTAATAGGCACAAGCAAGCACCTCAGCCAAGAAGCAATGACTAACTTTGACTGGAGTTTATTGGGGTTGGTGTCAATGTCTGTAAAACCATATACATCATATAACCACGTATGTTTAACGCTCTTATCAGAATTTGGACTACTTTACGCTGAATGCTACAAGGCACCCAGTCTAGATGTCATATCCCTTAGACTAGTTGGTGGTCTAAGTTTTATAAATTCAATATTTGTGAATATTCTATTAGTCTGAAGGGATAGGACTAGGCAGTTTGCCGTCAAAACCATAGTGTTTTAGCTTATCTGTGTTGGCTTGTGTGCATGCGCACAACATAGGAGCTTCCAAGACAGATGGCATATGTAGGAGAACACAAAATTAGTTAGATAACAAATACCTGAAATGTGTTTGAGAAAGCTATCCTGTATTCTCAGCAGGCAAAACTGGATAGTGTGAAGGGTTTTTTCCTGGCCTTTTTTTGTCCCTTTAGCACTATGGACATTGTAACACACCATAGGAGTGAGAAGTCTAACTGTAGTCATAACCAGATCATTTCATATTGTATACGTTGCTTCCATTCAATACCTCCGTCTTTCATTCAAAGGATCATCTGTGATGGTCATACCATTTGTGGGGAAAAAATATATTCAAGTCTCTGTAAAGTGATGAATGATAAAGACACTCAAAGATATTGATTTACTTAAGTTGTTGTATAGATAGGTAAGTAAGGTTTCTTACTGTGATCTCTTGTCAGCTGTAGTGTGTTTCCATTTTGTCTTTTGCTGGAGGGACAGCTGTATTAGGCATTGAAAAATCAGGAAGCAATTTCTGTTGGTAACTTTGAGGAATTTTTGGTGGTGCAAATGTTATCTGCAAGGAACCAAAAAGAAATCATTCTTCTTCCCAAATATATTTCAAAAAGGCTCAAACATATACATCCCCTAGTACCTAATTCACCTGAGATGAATTTGGACTTAATTACTTTAATAAGGAAGAATAGTTAAAACCTGGCTGAGGGTTTTGAGGAGCGAGAGTGTGTATGGCGGGCGTGACATTTGGGCCTGCAGATCTGAGGAAAATTATATTTTCAATAGAATAAAAATGTTTTAATGTAAACTACTCTAGATCCTTCAATTCAATTCTAACTTGTAGCTTCAAAATCCTGCTTGTGGGCTTTCTGATTGTGGATTTTTTGAGAGAAGTTCACACAAGACAGCCCCTCAGGCATTAGGGGTGAGAGAAAAATGAAGCAGTGAGGGGAATTTTTCCCGTCTAACAATAAGTAAAAGTAAAGTGAAAAAAAGTCATCTGTATTTTGAAGAGAGGGCAAAGAAAGCAAGATAAAAAGAATCCTCCATGGTACAACTACACGGCTTTGAAAAGAGAAAGTTACAGTAATTGGTATAGCTTTTAATGAACGATACCTACAATGCATGGAGAATTATCACCAAAGGAATGGCAGATACTGAACACCACACCTTTAAAGTCATGGATTTTTGTAATGTTACTTTCATATCTTACCACCTTTGTTTCCTGATTCAGTGCTTTTTTGCTATAAAAATCATTCAGTAACAAAAAAATTAGATGGAAGGTAGCATCTGGATTCACATGGTTTGCAGGCAGATTTGAGCCTGTGGTTGGTTGTAGCAATATAATAGCCTTCTTTCAACTGAAGTTTACAGCAAGGTTGTCTGGGAATTAACTCCCTCTGACCACCCCACTCCCCCCAAAAAAATCCTTCCTCTGTGCCCTCCTAAGAGTAACACCAGCAATCCCTGCTATTTCCAGAACCAGCCCTGGTGATAATGTGTAATATAATCATACACTCTTCATTTTTGCCTTCAGTCTTGAAGATATCTGTTCCTCTGGTGGTTCCAGACTGAGTGTGTTGGTTTTATCCAGGACATATAGATTGGAGCTTTGTGGTAGGTTTTTTGAAAAAATGACCGATAGTTTTATGCCCTTTGTGGCATCTCCACCCACCTTAGTGATCACCTTATCCTCCAATGAACTGTGTGAGTGCCAATTACAGAATAAACATTTAGGAATTAGTTTTAAGGCAGGTACTACTGACAGTCATGCTATGGTCTCAAAGAGTGCAAATATATTTAACCCTAGAAGAGGTTTCTAGCCATGGTTAAAGTTTGTGTTGCTGTGCATGAACTGCTTCCAGCAGATGAGCAGTACTTTAGGTCTGTTATGCTGCAGTGATGCCTTTAGTCATATCCCTTGGCCAAAAATTCTATAATGATGCCTTTTCCTGTTAAAAAACATGAGATACCCATAACAAAAGGAAATTCCAAGTGTTCAATAGGTTATTCCATAGTTGTATAGTAACTTTTGGTATTTTTACTGATTTCTACCTTGTTGGCAGTTTGAATTATACCCCAGGTATGGTTTGTCTACAATGAATGCGTCTTCTCTTTTGATAATCATTCTTCAGCCTCTCTTCTTTCAGTGGTATGCCTTAATGAGTATATGGGCTAAGACTATTCCCTTTGCTTTTATTTATTGCTTGTTAAGGCTGTTTTTTTTTTTTCATACTCAGAAAGGGATTGTTCCCTCTGACCTCAGAAATGAGTAATTTTCCCTCAAATATTCGGTTGGCAGCACATACCTGGTGTTTGTTAAAAGATGGTGCTTTAATCTAGAGCTAATCTCACCAGTTCTTCTTTCTTTGCAAGCAGTCATACTTTTTTTTTTTTTTTCCAGAAGGCACTATACCATTGGAATAGACTGTTTGATGTGTTTGCATTTTTTGGGTTCTTTGAGGTAGTGTGTATCTAGCTGACCCTAAGAACAGCCTTGCCAGTAATACAGCGATGTATCTATTGAATTAATATGGCCAAAATGAGGCAGCGGGGTGAGTGATCTACCTTAGATTTTAGAGCACATCACTGACAAGGCAGAGTGCAGCTTGTACTGATGCTTTCTCAAGAGAAATATCCGTCACTGCAAAATTAAAAGGGACGATGTTCAGCTTTGGAGCCAGTGTCTTACCCTGTGAAAGAAGGAATGAATACAATATGGGCAAGAATTTCCACTCAGAAATCACACGGTTTCACAGTTAGTGCTTTTCACTGGAAGAGGTGCTCCCAGTGGATAAATCAATAATGTTCAGAAAATCTCCTGACAGGGGGTGATAGGCAGATAGCTAGATTACTATTATTGTACCTGTTTTACAGATGCAGCAAATGAATCTCATATGCATAAATGGTCTAAAGGCAGGCCACGCAGGAAGTTGTTCGTAAAGCCAGATATGGAATCCAGGAACCTTGTGGTACCAAACAGTAACACCCTAACCACTGGACTGAAGTGCTTTATCTGAACCCACCCTGCTGCATGCCTGAAAAAGGCTACCACTAAAAGGTTTCAAAGAAATTCATGTTTGTGTAACACTGGTCAGTCAGGAAAGCTAGCTGATCTCCTCTTCTCTGCTAGCTTGGAGAGGGTTTGAAAGCCTGTACTAAAACCCTTGAGATTTGTTTTGTTGCCAGCTAAGGACGCTATTGTCTTTTCTTATACACTGAGATTATGCAGTTTAATAGATGAGTGGTGAGGAGTAATTAAATGTAGTTAACAGCAAGAGACTGTTTCCCTGCACATTTCTATGTTCCCAACTGAGTCGCCAGCTTCTTAGGGCATAGACATTCAGTTTCAAGTAATCCAGCCAATCTGAAGGTGATTGGTTTTATATATATTTATGTATGTATGTATTAAATATACTTTAATAAAAATTTGAATGTGTGCTTCTTAGTGTGTTTGATTTCTAAGAAGAAACTGGAAAGGGGAAACTCTTCTTCAAGAGAGTTAAAAAAATCCAAATGCAGGAAAATATATTTGTTCTTTTCCCCTGTCTTAGAGTTCACTTCTTAAATGAAATTTGGAAAAAAATCTGTGAGGAGAAGTGGTGTGGAAATTCTGGTGAACTGTTAGCATTCCAGAGCACTCTCAAGGGAGACTGTGCTAACAACTTCAGGGACAGTTCACTGCTGGTGGGGGATGCTGCTCTTCTCTTTGGTAGGATGGCTGCCTACATTTACACATTCTTGCAAAAGAGGAGGAGGGTGATGGAAAATCTTAACTTGCAGAAAAGTGAGGGTTCTCAGGTTGTACATGTTGAACAGGGGCATCTGCTGTATGTGTTTATTCAGTTGCGAGGGGGCTGAATCTACTCAACCTGGCTGGCTGTAGGCTTGGAGGAAGAGGATTTAGTAGTTTTAAGTCATCCCTTATCACAATTGGTGCAAAGGTCTATTTAGCTCAGAAACGTCTGTCTAGTGCCTTTCTTTTTGATGTTTCTAGTAGTTTCTTACTTATCTTCCTGTGTTTATCACCTGCTACTTTACTCAGAAGAAAACATTGGAGATATTTTTTAAAAGAAAATTATTAAAAGATACTGAGCTCCAAAACTCAGAACTGAGTGTCAGGTATTCTCTAAGTATCTGAATTTATGTGTAAAAGAAAGCATGTTTTATTCTATTAATATTTTTACACTAGTAACCTAGGGAAACAGGAAAGACAACAGATATACCTTCATGGGCAGATGAAAGGAATAAGAAATAAGACAGGAATAATAATGAAGCGCCTATGGGTGGTGATCTCCACACTTTGAGAGCGATTAAGAATTTTAACTGGGAATTACAGGAGAGTAGTAGGGTACTTTGCGTATATTTCAATGGCAGCTTCTGCCAAGTGTGAAGAACAGGACTGGCAAAGAAATGCCTATGTGTAAATTTGAGTGGAGGCTGACACAATAGATCATTGGAGGATCAGAAATGATCTCTTAAAATAAGATAAAAACTAGACAGGCTAGGTTTGAAAATAAAGACAGACCATGCATGTTGGGCAGAGAGAGGAAAGCTGTGGGGCAATGGAGAGTTAGGATGACTGTGATGTGTGACCATGTCACAGTGAAAAATTAGGAAAATAATCTTTGTGGCAGAATTATAGGTGGCTGTGAAGCACTAGCAGAGATGAGTGTTGTATCTTCAGCTGTCTGAAGACTGTAAAAGTTAGTGGCTTGTTAAAATTTTGTAATAAGATCTCTTAAATTCAGATGAATTTCATTAACTGATAACTTTTATTCTTATTCTGCATTTTATCTTTTTGTTTGCAGAGGTATACAAAATCTTGAAACAGCAGAGACTAGTGTCAAGCAAGATCAAGGTCATCTGACTTTTCTTACAAAGCACAGGAGAGCACAGTTTGGACTTAGTGAATTTATTCACCTACAGATCCCAAGTTAAGGAGATGCCTATGAAAACCCTACAGTCCTAAATGTCATCAGTCTCATGACCACCCGTGTTTTGTAACTTTGTTAAACATCATAGTTGCCTGCAATGACGATAACTGTATGGTGAGAGCTAAGGCTGAAAATGCCAGTCTTTACAGGGAAAAAGATCTTAGTGGTATTGTGTATTTAGGTTTAAATAACTCTAATGCTTTATGGCATTCGTACCATTATATATGCATTAAACATTGTATAGTTAATATTATACAGAATATATACATTATCCATAATGATGCAAACCATGCTTACCACAAAACTGCCTCACTGTCAAGTATTGGAGTCTAAATTTTCATATGGCATCAGCAGCAGAAGCAAAATCAAATGCTAGGGTAACCACTTGGATCTTTCCGTGGGCTGATAAGGCTGGATACAGAATTCTTTCTGTTCTGCTTTCCTTCAGGCACTCAAGCAAAGGCCAGTCTCAAATTGTAATTATTTGATAAACTTGTGGGCAGCTGTGGGATCACAGCACTCACTGACTTTCTGTATTGATAAAAAAATATCCCACATGTCCTCTATTTCTCTTGAAGTCTCTTACCTGAAATTGTTTCTATTTCTTCCTACACAGAATCTTCAAAAGATCACAAAATAATTGATCACATCAACAAGCTAATGAATGAGAGACTTCCTAGTTATAGTTCCCATTCCTGATGCTGCACTGCAATGTCAATTAGCTGGAAACCAAAGATGACATAAAGGGTCACTTAGCATACCCAGACAAATCTCATTACTTTAACCAGTATCGAAACAGATGCTGGAGCAACTTGTACGAAAACAGATTTTACCTCTGAGTCTAAGGAAGCTTTTACCAAATATGTAGTAACTACTGCTTTTTTTGCCAAGCCCAGGCTGTTTCACTTCAAATAACATTATACTGTTTTGTTAAATGCTTTACAATACCTTCAGGTTAAAAGGCATGATATAACCCCAGTTTTTTCTGCATTAACTAGTGCAATACCAAATACAGTCCCTTGAGATACTACTGTTTCCCTTTCATTGTCAGTAAAATCAACATCAGATCATGAGTAGGAGTCACAGAGTTAAGCTGTGCTAGAAACACACTGCATTGGTCAAAGGTAGAAGCTCAGATAATTTATAATTTAAAAAGAACAATGTGGCAAAAGCTACTGATATCACCATATTCTCACAGGTGGGTAAGTAGCCTGGTGGAGAAGAGGAAAACACTGAATGTGTACAATCTTTCAATCAGAACACCTTTGTGGAGAGGTGAACATCTAGGTAACACTGATGTTTAACTAGTGAAACCTTAGTGCTTCAGCAGTCCTTAAGAACAACTTGTTTTCTCTGGGACTGTTTGGAGCTTCTTTCTTCTGTAGAGCAATGAAAAGCACCTCAGAAGCAAGGTTCAATGCTTATTTCTATACCTGTCACACAAATGGCCTTTGAAATTTGCATTAAACCAGTACACATATTTATACATGTATTTATTCATAAATATTTATATAGTATGTGTTTCTACATGTGTGTGGAGGGAGGAAAAATGAGAATACTCTGTATTTTAAGTGTAAATTCTGCTTTAATTATGGGTGAGGTGAAAATCCTGAGGATAAGGCTGGATCTCTGGGGCCAGATTTCATGAAAGTACTCTTGGTTCAGGTCTAGCCCATCTAGTCAAGGCAGATTAAAAGTAGAAGCTGAGGTTGCTGAGGACTTTAGAGGTAAAGAGGTTGTCAATTCCAGATTTAAATACAGGACCATGCAATGGTCTTGGGAAAGGTGGAATTTTTTAATTACCATGAGGAAGTGAAGCTTATGTTAGTTGTCTAGGGAAGTTAATCAGATTGAGTGAGGTGTTCTCTGAGGTCTGTTCACGTATCTTCCATGTGTTCAAAGCTCATTGTGAAAATCTGAAATGGCGAGGTTTTGTTTTCAGTGAACAAGGGATTAATTTCAGCTCAGCTTTTCTCTGGCTCTCTGCGTGTGATAGGGAAAGAAGAATAAATTGGTTTAATGGCTGTGAGCAGGGGTTTTGAGACAGGTTGCATCTCATGCTTATTGTAGAAATTGCAAAATGGGGAAATTTCATGTTTTGTTTTACGCCTGCCTGCATTCGCTTCTTCTACTTTCCTTTTGTAAATATCTTTCCTTGAGGAAAATATATTGCTGAGAGTAGCTGCATTTATTTCTGATGAGTCATGCCATAGATGTGCATCTTGATAATTAGTACATGTATATTGCTTCTATGTATTTACAGGTGTGGGCATAGGCACTTAATTATTTGTGTTCTGCATCACCCAAAACCTGGTAAGAATAATACTGAATGTTTCTGCCAGGGTTACTAGGACGGGGCATAAGTGTCCCTAATGTTCCTCTCCTTCTGTTACCATTATTTCTTCATGTGGGAGGAAATTCATCCCCAGAACCTGTGATGATGTTGGAGCCCCAGTTATAGTCTTTCAAGGAACCCAGCTGCAAAGCTACAGGAGTTTTAAAGGTACACCAGCTCCCATGGTTTCCCAAAGCTGAAGTATGTTCCTAGTTGAATCCTGAAGTTTCAGTTGTATAGTCAAAATACTTCTTACAAGCATCTCTCAAAAGGCCCTAAGCCTTTTTTGATGTCTGAAGAGCTTTTAAATATCACTAGCAATATTAATTTCTGCTGGCTGTCCATTTTTATGTTGAATGGCTGAGCAGCTGCCAGACAACTTGGAGGAGTTATGATTTCTCTCAAATGTGGGTAGTAGTTTTGTATGCATAGCAAGGTAAAGGCAGTCTTACTGTCAGTTGCATGTGACTCTTTTCTTATAGTATACCTGTTGGGAATGGGAAGATAGATAATTTAACTTGCATCTTTCATCTACAGACTAGTTCATACCCCTTATAGAAGTTCTAAGAGGCCAGTAACCTACTGTTATTAAAATATCTATTGATAGCATAAATATCAGTTTTCTGGAAATAAAATTGACCATTGCAGTCATCCTGCTTGTGAGTGACCTCACTTGGCTGCTGTTTTGTGCACGGTGTCAAGAACTCTTGATGAAATGAGCTGAATGTGGTGTTCAATTCTATGGATAAGCATGCTCTGGCATTGGGCTGCTACCTGTTCAGAAATGGCACTTGTCAAATGTTAATATTGCTGAAAAATTTCAACCAGCTTTTTTTCATTGCTCTGAGGGAATATTTGGATGATTTAAACACCTTTCCAAGATGCTCTGCAAGAAAAATCTATCTGTATTGTGAATCTGACAGTCTCCCTCATTGTTGCTTACTCTAAGTTTTGTGAACTTTAAATAGCTAGTGCCTTGCCTCTTGAACATAGTTATTTAGAGGCATAGACCTGGAGTTTTGCCTAGTGTAAATCTATAGTGATTCCAGTGAAGTCAGAGGGTTTAGCCTGTATTTACACCAGTGAAATGAGAATAGAGTTTAGCTATGCTCTCTTCCACAAGCAGTGTTAGATGAGGCTCAAGGGAAGTGTACTGGTTGCTCCTGCTACCAGTAGCTTATGTTATTCTGGTTTGCTCTCTGTTAATACAGAGCCTTAGGAGAGATGCAATCTTCAGGCAACTGAAGGAAGCTCTGTCCAGTGTATGTGTTTAGGAGATAATGATCATAACAGAGCTGTACTGTCCTGAAGGCAGTTTCTATGGTATATCACCAATGCTATTGGGCACAGTGACCTGTGCCTTTAAGGCCTTAAAGTCAGTGTTTTCATAGTTTAGTTGCCATACACCTTTTTTGCTGAAACTTAGTGAGGATTTTACCAGGGTGTTATGGGAAACAAAGTGTGAATTACAGCTGTCTTGGGGAATAAGGGTTTAATAATACTTAGTCCAGAAAACCTTTCTGTAAATGGGTTGGGTGACACAATGAATGCTTTCAGGAGTTTTTCAGTTGCAAAGATCTGGCTCAAAGATGGCATAATTGCAACAAAATGAGATGAATAATCTGTGACATAACACTCAGTGAGATAAAACAAATAGTTATATTTGTTCAGGAAAGCTTTTTACTAGGCTTGCTATGTAAACAGCAAATTGAGCTTCAGAGAAACTTGTAAAAGTGTTTTGGCTTACTGCAGAGGGTGTTTAAAGGCAGCCTGAGCAGAACTAGTGGAAAAGAATAGAGAACAGGCTCAATTGCTACTGATGTCTGATACCAGCTTACATATGCCCCCTATGATATGCTCCCTGACTACTTCAATCATGCCAGAATCCAATTTTAACTGAAAAATAGCTTTGGGTTTGAAAGGCAAATTAAAAATGATAGATTATTTAAATAAAATAGCCCTTTGTGTGTGAATGGCATTCAGCTCATGACAGAGCCTTAAACTGCTTTTTGTATTTATGCATTTTTTCTTCCAAGCTTCTCTCACACCTCTTGAAAATTGCTCTTGGGCAGTTAGATAAGAAGCAATTTCTCTTTCTAAAACATTGTCTGCACAGGCAATGGCATGTCCCTTCTCTCCTTCTCTCCCCCCACCCTGCTACAGGTGCTGAGTCTTATGGGCTTTTCTGCAATTGTTGCCATTGTACAAAGCATGAGAAACAGGCTGTTGGAATTTCATCTTAGCAATGAGAAAGAGAAAGAAATGGAAAAAAAACCAACTCCCCCCCAAAAAAAACCCCCCAAAAAACAATGAAGGAAGAAGAGACTGTTTGTGAAAAAGTAGGAAAAACGAGTGGCAGGAGTTATTTCCATTAGTTTACAAGTTCAGTAATTTCCAATGCAGTGTAACTCTTTATCAGGTGTCTTTCTGGCAAAAAGGAAAAGATTTGTTGGAACAACAATAATTAAAGGGCATGTTTGTTTTCAAAGACTCATGGAATGGTTTGGGTTGGAAGGCACCTCAAAAATGATCTAGTTCCAATCCCCCTGCCAGGGACACTTTCTACTAGACCAGGTTGCTCAAAGCCCCACTCAACCTGGCCTTGAACACCTCCTGGAATGGGACATCCACAACTTATTTGGGTAACCTGTTCCACTCACTACCCTCACAGTAAAGAACTTCTTCCTAATATCTAATCTAAACCTACCCTCTTTCAGTGTAAAGCCATTCTCCCAAGTCCTCTCACTATATGCCTGTGTAAAAAATCCCTCTCTGACATTCTTGGGGGCCCACTTTAGATCCTGGAAGGCTGCTGTAAGGTCTCCTTGAAGCCTTCTCCAGTCTGAACAATCCTAATTTGCTTAGCCTTTCCTCACAGGCAATGTGTTTCATCCCTCGAATCATCATTGTGGCCCTCCTCTGGACTCGCTCCAACAGGTCAATGTCCTTTCTGTGCTGGGGACCCCAGAGCTGGTTGCAGCACTCCAGGTGGGGTCTCGTTAGAGTAGAGTAGAGGGGGCAGAACCGCCTCCGTTGACTGTGCTGTCCATGCTTCTTTTGATGCAGCCCAGGATATGGTTGGCTTTGTACCATGCTGTGTCATGTTTCTAATCAACAAACGTCTCCAAGTCTTTATCCTCAGGGCAACTCTCAATCCATTCTCCTCACGGACTGTATTTGTGCTTGGGATTGCCCCAGCCCAGGTGCAGGACCTTTCACTTGGCTTTGCTGAACTTCATGAGGATTGTGCAGGCTCACCTCTCAAGCCTGTTCATATCCCTCGGGATGGCATCCCTTCCCTCCAGTGTGTCAACTGTACCACTAAGCTTGGTGTCATCTGCAGACTTACTGAGGGTGCACTCAATGCCTCTGTCCACGGTGTCGACAAAGGTGTTAAACAGCACCAGTCCCAGTATCAACCCCCAAGGAACACCACTCATTGCTGGTCTCCACTTACACATTGAGTTGTTGACTGCAGCTGTTTGAGTGTGCCCACCCAGCCAATTCCACATACACTGAGCAGTCCATCCATCAAATCCATGTCTCTCCAGTTTAGAGAGAAAGATATCATGTGGGACAGTATTAAATGCTTTGCACAAGTACAAGTAGATGATGTCAGTTGTTCTTGCATCGTAGGCTCTCTGTGTAATGAGTTTGGCAAAGACATCCACTTTCTTCAGGTGACTTGTTTTTAATAATGAAGCAAAGGCTAGTTAACCAAAACTAGTGTTGTTTTCTTTTTAGGGCAGGAGTTACAGTACTGGTCAATGGAGACAGTGTAATTTCTGAACAAATTCAGAGAGTGCAACCAAAATGAGACTGGTAAAGTCAGGATTTAGACTGTAAAGGACGTATATAATCTGACAGAATTACTAGCATAATCTCCAAGCTGTAGGACAGAATGCAAGTGACTGTTGCCTCAGAATTTGGTGGAACTGGGTTCTGGAGCAGCAATCCCACTGCTGACAGTAGAACATGAGACTGGAGCCAACTGCATGTCCTAAGCTAATCAAACAAGGTTTTTCCAGGTAGGAAATAGGTACCAGATCAGTGCAGGATCAAGTTGGGGTGGTGGGGAGAGGTATCTTGTCGTGTGCCATCCTGTTTTCCCGCATCATCCTCCCTTACAGAGACATGTGCACACACACAGTTTAGCTGCTTTATCCACAGACACTCAACAGATAAATACTTGGTTCCTCTGCACTGTTTATTTTTTCTCTCTGCAAAGCTGTTATATCTACAAAGCTGCAAAATAGATTCTGAGAGACCCCATGCTGTGTGTGCATCAGACCTACTGTTATGAAGTGTATCAATGTACAGGGGTTTGTATACGCCTTATTTTAGAAAAGCAGATTACTGTGGTGTGGTCTTCAATTTACTAGCATGCTTTTGTTGTGACTGACCATACTTGAGTCTGAGGGATCTGTAAAGTCTGAATATGGGTTGATGGCCTTGTTATTAAGCATAGCACAGTTATTGAGTTATTCTAATACCTTCGTGATCTTTTATTTAATGACTCAGTTTTGTGCAGTTAACAACTACAACTAATACCAAAAGTAAAAGACCACACTACAGGAATGTATAGTAGTTGTATGGGTTTTTCAAATGTCAATGAGCTTGTTTGTTCTAGTTGTAGTACAATGAAAATGCAGAGAATTCCAAGCGAGGTCAGACAGGAAAGGTCATCTTACTGCTGTAATTTCATGTCTGCACTCTTGTATTGATTTATGAATTTTCATCTTCCTCTTCAGTCTTCTGTAATTTGTCTAACTCTATTTGCAAACTTATATGGTTTAACAACTGTAATACTGGATTTATGGTACTGGAAACAGAAGAACTGACAACCATAAAGGACAGGTAAGTTACCTCAGGGGCAGTGTAAGAGCAAGGCGACGTAGCTGTGCTCTCTCTTCACAGCCCCAGTCCCTGGTTCCTCAGTGTCAGCAGCATGGTACTGTTTTCTGTTGGTGCTCCTATGGTAATGTTGTCCTTCTTGACCTGGGTGCACTCCCTGCCTGAGGGTGGAGAGGGTAGAAATGAGCCCATATTTCATGGTAAGGCTTCTTTGTGTTTAAGTTACAGTCTGTGAAGGACCTCACTGTGTGTCAGTAACTCGTTTAGCACTGAAATGAGTTCCTGGGTTTCTGCTGATGAGACAACTGCAGGCATGTTTTAGCTGCACAGAGTTACTGGTTATATTCAAAATGAGTGGATGCAACAATCTTGTACCACTTTCAAATATTTTAGCTCTATGTAATCAGAAATGTGTACAGTAATGGTACATAACCAAGGGAATCTTTTACTGTTGCTAACGTGCTGCACTTACTGCATGTATATGGAAAGTCACCAGAGCACTTTTCACTAACTCTAAGTAGATATAAATAAAAGGAAAGCTGTTAAATTTAAAACTGGCAAAGTAAATGTCATGAATATGCTTGTGTTGAGTGCAAGTAAATAACAGATGTGTTGTCAAATTTATTTGCCTATATTTGTAGCAGCAGAGATGAAATTAAACATACACCACTGTGGTAATGTAGACAGTATTTATATTGCTAGAGGGGTTTAGTCTGTGGTGTTATGTAGAAGAAACATTCTTTCTTCAAGAAAAAATTGCTCATATTCACTGTCTCAAGTCTGTCAATCCTGTCCTTGCTGAGTCCACCACATTTTTCACTTTTCCCCTTTACTATTCCTCCCAAGTCCTTTTCCCACAAGAGTGGAAGCACTGTGTTGGGAGCAAAGCTATGCATCCAGTGGTTGCTGGCTCTGGCTGGCTAGTTTGAGGCCTGCTGCTTTTCATCCCGTTGGTGGGGGAGAATTTGTCCCTGGAAGTCAATCCCATTAATCTCTGACAGTCAGGTTATGGTCTTTGCAGACACCAGCAGTTTGAGAAGCCTGTCTTTTCATGCTGCTAAGTGGCAACAACTGTGTCCGCCTTGCTAACAAGGGGCAAACGCTAATGCTGTCATCTACAGAAGGGGCCTGTGTGCTTTAATGTTGTCGCTGGGTGCTAGCAGTAAGTCTGAAGGTAATTGCAGAAGCTTTTTCCTTGCTGCAAAAATCTCTGCTGTAGTTTCATGTCTCCATGCCTGAGAGAGGATGAGTTGTCAAAAGCTAATCCTCTACCTTAGAGAGTTAAAGAGCCTAAAGAAGTGGAGGGGAAAAACAATCATGAAAGTAAAACAAAGCAAAGAAATCATGTAAACAAATTAATTAATTGTCTGGAAGTGAAGTTTATGTTTGTAATTTTGCCCTTGTCGAAGGGAAATTGAAGTTCATTATGTTCGCTGACTGATTTAAAAGCTCTTTCCTGCACAGCATCACCTAGAGAGAGAAAGAGAGGGAGGCCCATTTGGAGCTCCTGCATTGGCTGCTACTTCAATTAAAGCAGGAATTCATTACTGAAAATCTCCAGAGAGAAGGCTGTTACTTCACTCTTCGGTGTAAGGAGGAGACTGCATTTTCTTTTGCTGATTCACTCTTTTGTTTTAATGTGAAGCCTTAGTTTTATACTAAAAACATTGCATTTTGGCTCCTGCTAGTAATAATCATGAGATGCTGATAAAGTTAAGAGATGTGAGACCATATTTGGAGGCAGGTTCTGCTGGTTTTTGCTAATATTAACTGTGCTGTTTGTGTGAGCAGAAATAGTAGAACACATGGAGGGAAGGGACTTGAAAAATTCCATTTACCTCATGTTATGAATTCTAGGATTAATAATGAGTAAATCTGATCACAGAATAGCAATTGCATGTGCACCTAATTAGAAATATTTATGATTTCAAAATCTCTCAGCATATTCATCAGCATCTTTAGTTGCCAAATCCAAATGCCTCTGATATATCTGACCACTAGTGTCTGGCAGATGCCCAGGCTATGTTCCATTGAAAGACTATGAAAATGTGTAAAGAGGGGTAAGATCCCCTTTCTCTAACTAGATAGGACAAAACTGTTGTAAAGAAAAGTAAATGTTTTGGGGAAAACTTTTGATTTTAAATTTTATTTCAAAGGCTTTCCAGGTTGTCTAGGCAGGGATGCTTAACAAGTCTGCTTCAGAGGACTGAGATCAGGGTTTCAGCTTGTTTCATTCAGATTTTTTTTATCTCTTATTCTTTCTATCTTCCTCCTTGTATAAGAAGCCCACTGGGATTTTATTTTTCTATGAAGAACCCACAGATGGTTGCCTTGTTCCTTCCTTTTGTTCATTGCAAATGCAAAGACACAGCTAAACAAAAAGAACAGAGCCCCCTTCCTGGAATTAGCAGATATTAAAGCAAATGCTTTTTTAAAAAGAAAGATGTTTGGCAGTTCTCCAACCCTTTCAGCAGGTGCATATGCCTGAGGCTGTGTAACACATACATCTCTCAAATATTGTAGTCCACTGTTTTGGACATCAGAGTGCTCCAGGGAAGGAAGTGCATGTCTGTATATACACAGATTTATTAGTCCTCTGTGCTCAGTAATATACACTGATTAATGAGCATTGAATCTGGGTCAAGAATTTTCTAATTGGAAATGTTAATTTTCTGAAAGAAAAAAATATCCAAGGGAATATTTTGTTGAATAAAAACAAGTGGCTTTTGGATGGAAACATGTCTAGTCTCCTGAAGGGCACCCATTTAGCTGCCTGCATCCTGTCTCTTTTTCCTTTTTTTCTGGTATCTTAAAGAAACTGCCTGGAAATGTCCAAGAGATGTGGGATGTTAAGTTCTTGACAGCTTGCCTGGTTGGGAACGTGGGACATGGAGAACTACAGACTCCAAAGTTCCCAATTTCTTTGTGGGTTAGGCTTCCAGAGCCATAAAATACAAAAGGATCAGATACAGAAATGCTTAGGAAAGGCTTCTACATTTTATTAACATCTAGGGAAAATGAGAAGCATATTTCATTTAGGAAGCAAAAATACTTTTTTCACTGGGAAAGTGTTTGTGTTTTTAAAGAGTAATTTCTACAAAAGCTCTTTTATAGGTGATGGTGAGATTGTGGGTATTTTTTAACCTTACTTTTCCCCTAACCTTGTTTTTTTTCTCTACAAAGTTAAAATTAACTTGTCTTATGATTTCAGGGCGCATCCTGGTGTAGTGGTGCCTTTGTTTCAAATGAACTCATAAATATTTGTCTGCTGTTGGAATGCAGAGTGGTAAGGGGGCTTACATCATTGGAACCAGCCAGTCCCTAGAGTGTATGCCAGAAAGGAAGAGTGCAGTAGCCAGGGCACCATCGCAGAACTCTTCTTTGCTCTGAACACCTTCCTTTCACACACCAGTTTTGTCCTCCAGCCAGTCCTGACTCTTGATCATTCCCATGGCAGGAGGCACTGAATGCTGGGATGGAAAGTGGAATTTAGATCATACAGACAGAGAGCATAGGTGGGCTAAAACCAGAAATTTGTGAAGGAGATGGCGTGAATGGGATTTGTAAGTTTTCTTCCCTCAGTTGGGCAGTGAACTCTATATTTATGATACCCGGACACTAATCAGGTTCTTCAGTGGTGGAGGAAAGATGTGATTAATTAAAAGGGAAAGAACACACAGATTTTTCAGTGTAGCATCTTACCTGACCCATATATTTGGCTCTTCCTCCTACCTCTTTTGATTTTTATTTTTTTTATTGTTATGTCTTTGGGTCTGGGCTATTTTTTGCAATACTTACACAGAACAGCTGTGCACTGACCCATGGTATTTTCTTTGTAGAGCAGTATAAATATTTAACAACAATAACAACAGAGAGTATGCTTATCCCTTGATATTTGGGAAACTTAAAGCTAGTATTTTTATTATTTCAGCAGATCTGTTTTTTTGAGAGGTCTGCAGACAATAAATATCAGTCACATTTTCCATATTATATAATCTGCCTTCTCCCTGCCCCCCTACCCTCATCCACCCAAAAAAAACCTAAACAGAAAGGCAGAAAGAAAAGCCAGTTCTCTGAGTTCTTCTGGATATCATTAATGTGGCAGACATTCAGATCCATTCTTACTGTGTCAGAACAGATTTGCTTATTCCCTGTTGTCACCAGCATTTTGAGCTTATTAATGTTATCATACTTCTCATTACCCTCTCTGTATGTTACAGAAATGTCAGTATTAACTGATCAATGCTAGTTCAAATGTTTGTGATTTCTCCAAGGATTTGTGTTCTGTTACCTCCTACTCCATGGTAATTTTCTGCAGGAAAACACCTCTAAGTGTGCTTCCTCCTCAGAGGACATGTTCCAGTGTGTTTCATTCTCCTACTGCCTTGTCCCATTTCAGTGCAAATACTAGGACTTTGGGTCATAAAGGACACCTGTATGCTTTTACTTTTAAATTCACTGATTAAATTACTGGCAAAATTAGAACAAGTTTGAGTTATGGGGGTTTGATCATAAAAAAATGGCTGACATAGAAAAGGTCTGTGAAGCGCAGCAAACAGTAAAGGCAACTCATGGAAGTAAGTGTTGAGGGGATTCTTGTATAAGGAGACATGAAACAGTTTTTTATCTGGGAATGAAGAATTTTAGAAGGTACAGAGGTCAATAGAGGAAATAGAAGATAACTGGGGTAAGGCACTATTGAATTTGCAAGTTGATGAAAGCATGGTATGAAACTTGAACATCATTTAAAAGGGATAAACCCTGAATAAACCTTGCGTTGGGTGCAATCTAGCAGAGGGTGTGCAGCTTTGGGTTTCTATACTTGGTAAGGTATTCAAGACAGTTCTCAGATGCTTGGAAGTATTTCTTCTATGCCAGTTTTTATGTTTCAGTGAAGGTACCCTAACTTTATTTTTATTGGAAAATTTGTGATGAGGCAGCACTGACTCATCTGAGCCACATGGATAATTTTATTCATTTTTATCAATAGCACTTTAATGTGATGGAACCCTAATAATAAAACAAGGAGCTCATTGTCTGCCTTGAAGAGAGACCACGAGATTTTCCCCACCTCGGTGAACTTTTGACGTAAACTGTAGTGAACTTATGATGTAACCATAAGGCAGGAAAAGAATGAAGCCTGCCCTTCATGTGCGCAGATGAGTGCACGTCAGGGTGCACAGAGACACGAAGGTGGTAACGACCGTCCTGAGACTAAATGCGCAATATTTTTGGAAAATAATGAGTTCGTTGGTTACTTCTACTTTTAAGTGACTCTTTTTGGAACTGTGTATCCTCCTTTGTAAGATACCTGTTTAGGCATCACTGCTGTGAGAGTTCCTTATCTTCTGGAAACACTTGAATGTACTTTAGAAGCAGAGCAAGTAAAGTCTAGGATCTGTAGGAAAAAGCCTGAGGAAGGTGATGTTTAGTTTGATCTGAGTACGTGTTCTTCACTGTTCTCCAGTTAGAGCAACAGACCTGACTAGTTTATTGTTTTTTCTTAGGATTTCTTAGCTTTGTGTGTTGGTGTTTTCCCTCTTGAATCCTGGAGATGTGAATGATTTGGTCTCACTAACTTTAGTTCTCTTTATAATTTTTACCTTTTCTGCTTTACTGAAGACTTTCTCCTAGCTTTCTCAGCTGTTTGATCCAAGTAACTGTCTCATGTCAGAGATAAGCCTTGGATCTTTGATACACAGTTAGATAAATCCATTAGGGAGGGTGGGGGGAAAGCTTACAGCAGTAGTTACAGGGGAAGAGGGCTACAGCATGCCAAAGAGCAGGCTTTTCTTGGGAAAGAGTGGAAAACCTCTTGGCTAGTATTTTTTAAATTAGTTCATGACTGGATAATTGTGGAAGGTTCCTGATTCTAAAGAATAAGCAGTGGCACTGTCTACATTAGCAAGTTGGATGGCAGAATGGGAGAATACCTGTAAAGTGAAAGAGTTGTTTCTGAGGATGCAATGCCCACATGGGCTTCTTCTGGACTACTTCTCATGTGGGGCTGAGGAGCACATCACTGTGCATCGTAGGAGTAGAGTATGTTAAGTGTGCTGCACTTTGTCTTTCAGCTTACTCGCTCTGAAGTGGGGACCATTGGGTGATTTGCTTCAAGATGCACTCCTTGCACCACTTTACTTCCTTGGCTGAACTAAGAGTTTAATGTCAATGTATGCATTAACTTTTTGATATGTTTTGCTTTTCTTTTTCATATCCTAACCACTAGCCAGCATGTATTCCTGCAGTCAGTACTCACAGTCAGATTATATTGTAGAACTATTATGGGTGAAAATTCTACTTTGCAGAAGGGATTTGGAACTTTTGTTCTTTAGCCTGTGCTTTTATTCTGATTGTTATTTTATGGCTTGGTCACTTATTCCCTACCTGGTATGAATGAAAACCCACTTCTGACATTGCAAAATTAACATCACAGAAACTTTCTTATGCAATAGAGCAATTAGGATCACTAGTTTTAAACTAAATGGTAAATGTAAGTACAGCCATAGGAAATCCACTTTTATACTTGGCCATTATATGGCATGCTTTTTGGAGGTATTTACCTCATGCTCATCTTTAATGCTCTGTAGAATCAATGTGCCTTTATTATCTTTATAGCAAAAGTCTTGAGAATTTCCAAGATGAGGAGTTGTGAAAACAAATAAAATATATTTGCAGGCTTTTGGTGAGTTAGCCTTAAGTGTCCATAAATCCCTGTATGTTGCTCAGTTCTGCTAGACTGTTGTTTTTCAGACGCCTGAAGTTAGACTGCTTAGTTATTGCCGCAAGTCCCTGCCGTTGAAGGATATGATTCCAAGACTAATCAACAAATGTAGCTCAAAATGCTCCCATAGCAGAAGGGTTAAGGGTCTAAGATGTCAGTAGGTACTCTGGGACTGATCCTACAATCCATACTGTGATAAATCTTGCAGTGACCCAGCTATGTTTGCACAAACTTGAAGTAGAACCTGGTTTGGGGTTTCTGGTGCACAGTGTCAGTATACTTGGCTGTTTTCTGAATTCAACTTTAGCTGCTTTCTCTCAGACTTTTGTCAAAGGATGTAGGCTATGCACATGGCACTCTGAATTCATGAGTTAAGTGTATATGGGCAAGGGAGGGGCAAGGGAAAAAACCCAAACAACCTGGGAGGGATGGTGATCCAAGATGAATTTTTTTGCTTTAAAATGAAACGTGCTATTGTATTATCTGTGGCACCCAAGAGGTGATACTGGGGGTCACAGAAGAGCTCCAAGTTGCTCAGAATTAAGAAAGTAAATCTCAGCTGCCAGTTCAGGCTCTGCAGATATGACCAAGAATGACAGATAGATTTTCTTTTCCACTAGATTTACTCTCTGATATCCAAGTTTATCACTCAAGCCAGAACTGTTTATCAACCTTCCTGTCGATAATCCAAACCTAAGTCATCAAGCTATACTTTTATGATTCACTCCTAAAAAACCCTATGAGAATATTCACAATGCTTTTGCCTCAGATTTAGCAAAAGTGAAGGAACACAGGTATGAGGAAGTGTGGTCCATTGAATGGTCTCCAAGAAGCACTGGAGCTGATACATGCCATGATGCCCAGTCTCTGAAGGTGTCAGCTAAGCTCTAGTGTGCAGTGAGCTCTAGTATTTCCCTCTCACTGGCATCTGTTTAGTGGCCATCTGTTTCCAAAAAGCAGTGCCAAAGGAGCAAGCAAGTAAGTCCAGTTGCTCCTTGATGTGGCAAAAATGGATGCAATAGTTTCACCCCTTAGAGAATCTTGTTACTATAGGAACCACATTGGCCAGGCTCCCTTTTTAGCCTTGGGGCAGATGCATATGCCCCTGGCATAGCACAGGCACATGAGGACAGTATTTTCACAGAAGCAGTGATGGCTACTGGAGACTGTTATAGCAGAAGTGCTGGGATCATACGTGGATGTTAATGAACAGGCAGAAACCTCATATTTGGAGGTTGATACTAGAACTCCCATGGCTAAGGCCCCCACTTATCTCTGTTGTCCTAGATTAATCCTGACCTAGCCTCTCTCCTTCCAGTAACAGCATAACAGTCTGAACTTTCTAATGGCTGCTTCCTGAACTTTACAGGTCTCAAACCACGTTGGGATCTCTAATCAATAACTGAGCATCCAGTTTTTCTATATAGACAAAATTTTAATTCAAGGAAGTTGTGAGATTAGGGGTGCAAACACACCAACACAGAGAGCACTGTCTTCAGCTTGGTCTGCTTTGCCCTAGTCATCTTCCTCTTTTCCTTAACCAGATTTTGTCAGTGACTTAAGCTGCTCTGGATCTCAGAGCCCACATGTAAACTATCTGCCTACAGTGTGAATGAACCTTTCTGAACCTGAGTGCATCATTTGTCATAAGCAGCAAGTGCCACTTGTTTTCCCTTTTCTGTTGTCACTGACAGACAAGAAATATTTATGATCCTTCCCGCCACCCCCAGTCCCATAGTAAGTATTGAAGAGTCAGGCAATCTCCAGACCACCTGCCTGCTGCTGCTGAAGCCTGACTTGAACCCCCGAGGGTGCAGGAGGCTTGTACAGAGCTGTTTGATGCAGAGCACCATGTGGTGAAACAGCTTTGCGAGGCGAGCCGTGAAAAACGGTTCCACTGGGCTGCACCGCAGCCTCAGGACATCTCGTTTGCTGCCTCTGGCACGGTTTTGATAGGAGAGGGAGAGGCTTCAGATTTCTCAAGCAGTCTGTGTCAGAGATGGAGGGGTAAAAATAGGAAAAGAAATTAGTTAGTTGAAGAAGTAAGGAATGTCTATATAAATAAAAATGGGATAATGGGAAAGAAAAAGAAACCACTCAGGCAAAGCAAATGCGGATGGTTTGATCTGAGAGAATTTTTCTTTAAACCAATGTGCAAGAGGAGAGCCACTAAAACTTTCTTTCAGTAAGTCCTATTTTGTGTTAATGGGACTGGTGGAAGTACAGCATTAGCGAGATGATTAATGGGGGGGGTTAAGCTTTCTGGCATTCCAAGATTATATTAACATCTTGAAGAATGATAGAAGAACATGGAATCATGCCATAACTGTGGTGCTTTCTATCTAAGCATTCCTCAAGGAAATGGATTTAGTCCTGGACCCAGGGAAAGGGAAGTACAAGCTGCCTGCTGTGATGCTGCAGGCTTTCTGAACAGGGGTTGAAATGGAGAGGAGAAATAGAATTACTGCGTTAATGTGTCCCCAAGGTATACCTTTGTATGACTGTGAGTTTGTAAACATAGCAAGTTAATGATTGCATTCCACTGTACCCCTGTAGTCAGTGGAGTTATAATGGTGCAGACAAGTTGCTGGAACAAACTCAGGTTCGGTCCTCATGTATTTGGATCCTTGTGTTTCTGTTGTGCCAGTTTGCCTACTACCTCTCATACCCTCAGTTTAGTCTTCCTCATCTGCCTTGGACACTGATTTATTTCACCACCACCACCTCTTGTGGCTTTCCACCTCTACAAAGGCTTCTGGTGGAATAGTTTGGCTTTAGAAAACTTACTTGTCTTTTCTTTATCTATTTACTGGAAGTCTTTGAGTTGTCCAGGCTGGTAATTGCCCATGTCATCTCTATATTGATTGCTTTTAGAGCTGCTGAGCTCTTATTACTGCAGCTCACTGGGGAGAGAAGGAGAAGAGTGAAAGATCCAGGTCAGCGTGGTCTCAACAATAGATGAGTCTCATCAAATCTCTTTTCTCCCAGCTGCTGAATAACAACTTTACTAGTTTTAAATAAAACAAGAAAAGGAATGTGCCATATGAAGAAGAGTACTAGGAGGAAGAGATGAAATTTTGTACATTTAGGAAAATAAAGGGAAAATGTGGGGTCTGAGCTACCTGTAGCAGTGAGAAAAGTGAAGGATATCTGGCTGCAAGGTGTGACAAAGTAACGCTATGAATTACTCTCCCACGGACAAAAACCTTTTCTGCAGTAGAGCTCCCATCACAAGGCAAAGAGAACAGTAATGGAATAAATAATTTTCCTGGTTACAACATATGCAGGATGTGATACAACCTGCCCACTTCTGATATGTAATAAAAGGGTCTGAGAGGCTGAAAGTTACTATCTCTGATCATTAGATCTTAACCAGTTCTTCATAGATATGTGTGCTTCTATAAAATGTTGCTAAATATAGGGGCCCCTGTCCACACAAAAAAAAGTCAATTGTAGGTGTCTGTTGAGCAGTGTTGCTTATGTCATTGAAATAAAAAGGTCGCTTGTGCCATTGATCTTGGTAACGTGCAGCACAGTGAGAGCTGAGACAGGTTGTCTTACGTGGAGATGGGTATTGCATAATGTGGGAAAGCTGAGAGCTGCCAGAGAGCAAAGATCACGGTCCTGGTGTAGCTGTGTGCCAGCCAAAAGTAGCATGTCCTCTCTGGCTGATTTATGACTGCAACCCGTCTTCCTGTGACAGTGACAACTGAGAAGGCTCTGGAGTGCCCAGCCTGATATGAAGCTCTTTTAAGAGTTCTCATGTAAGGATCTGTGAGAGATTATTGGGCTAGAAATCTCATCAGAATGTATTTCCTCAGGAAGTTCTCAGCATAATCTAATTTGGATTTTATCTGTGTAATCCTTTACACACTCCTTTTTCTCCTCTATGGACATACTAGCACATAAACATGGGGTTATCTGGCTCTGACAAACCTTTCTGCAGACTTCTACCTCCAGCTCTGTCCTAATTTAGGAAATACTGATTTCTGTTAAGAAAAAGCAGGACATTTTTCAAGCTTTGTCTGAAAGTTTAGTCTTTAGTTCTTTAGTTCTTTAGTTCATCCAGTTGGGCAATCACATTTTCTCAAGCCATGCATACGTACAGAGGCAGTCCAATGGCCTGAGCATTTATAGTTGATGCAGTTGCAGAAGCTAGCACAGGCCGGGCACCACCACACTTAGTCTTCAAGGAAGGTTAGATAAGGGGCAAACTGTCCTGTGGACGTCCCAGGATATTTCCCTGAAGGACAGCTGACATTAGGAACCTATGGATCTCAGTGTGCTTGTCAATTCAGCTCTATTTCTCAATAGTTGTCAATAGAGAGTTGTGTGCAGAAGAGAACGTTTTTGTGGGTGCTTCCTTCTGTTGGAATAGGGGTAACTTGTTCAATGTGCATGTTTAACTTTTTTGTGAGAATGAGGTTATGTTTTGAATTAAAATATGTGTAGTCCTTATTTTTCTTAGAGAGGCAGAAGATTGTTCTTGGTTTTACACCAGTTGTGAGTACTATGCTTTTCCACCTTGGAGGACCTAAAAAGTGCATCATTCTTTTCACACAGGACTTTTTTTCAGCTGCCATGTGCATGCTAACATAATTTAATTTAATGATGCCTTTCTGCTCCCCTTTCTTCTTTCTCGCTGGAAGACCAACTATAGTCACTTAGAATTGGGTAGCTAAAGTCAATTCCACAAACAAGCTGCATTTCTTTAATCTCTTTCCTTTTCTATCAGTGGAAGAAAATGGCTTCAAATTGTGACTGGTAAGCAGTAGCCATCCTCTAAAAAAGCTCTGTGCTGTTCTGACTTCACAGCTTGGAGATAAAAAAATTGTAACCCATATGGCATCATGCAGCAGTCAGACAAAAAACAATTGCTTAAGTAGTGTGTTGGTTTCTTCTTGAACTGTGCAGTAGAGAGAGAATGGGAGATTGAATGTTGTAATGCACTGGAGCAGATGTCCAATAAACACTGATGGAGTTGTTGAGAGCACTATGGGATTAAATATAGTTTGCTTGTTGAGTTTTGTTCAGCTAGCTGCACTCCTGAAATTAGGTTTTCTTTACAGTGTGCAAGGGGTCTATATGCATGTGTGTGTATTCACACAGCCCTTCACTATTTCCCAGCTAACATCAGGAGAAAGAAGGAACAGAAGTTGGAGGGATAAGTATTGGCTTTTAGCTTTTTTGAGATTATTTCTTTATTCTTCTCAGACTTTCATCCTGCAACTGCATACGAATAGAAGCAAGCAGACAGATTCTGCCAGGATCAGAAAGCCATGCTGGTTATTTTTCCATTTGCAGTTGTTATAAAGGCCTCATGTTTAAATGACACTTCTTTTCATAAAGTGTAGTGCAGAGGAGACCCATCTGCTCTATAGAGGTGTTGCTTCAATGAGACATATGAAATGAGAACTGTTGTTCCATTCAGAAAAGGCAGCCTGTTTGGTTCAGAGATATACAAAGGAGATGTCAAATGAAAAGTTGAATTATAAGCCTTACATAATAGGCACTATTATTCTCAAGTTTGGGATGTAATTTAGTAGCAAATGCTGTAACGGGTGTTCCTTTGACACACTCTTCTCTTAGGATATTCTTAGACTCCTCAAAAATCATGGGATTTGAAACTATTCACTATTTGCAACATTTATTTATGATGAAAGCAAAGGTTTTACAAATTAAGCTTTGCTGTTAAGGGTACGTACTATACAGCATGGGGAGTGTCATACTGCGATGTTCATGCATTGGCTTGGGACTTTGAGATGTAAGTCTCCAACCAAAGCTACTTTCTACAGTATTCCCTTCCTCTGTTGTAGACAACTGTTAGAAGTGAAACTGGCTCTGTGCTCCTTGTGAGGTAATACACACTCTGATGTGAATGGACAGACTAAAAGTACTTTGCTATATGAAACACTAAATGAGACCCAGGTGTTTCTATGTCTCTTTGCACTATTTCATTTGCATACATGTCACAGATGATTTGCAGGCGTGTAAGCATTTGCCAGTCTAAAAAGTCAGCTGTTTCTTCAAAGTGTTTAGCAGACTTCCTGCTAAAGTTTGATTTGAACAAAGTGGTATCCAACCTGAACCAAAACTGAACTGAAACCTTTTAGGTGAGAAAAATTCCATAAGTTTTAGGGGGTAAGGGTTGTAAGGTGGATGGCTCTGCTACTTCCCTTTTTTTTTTTAAGTGACTTGGAATGGCAACATGTGACGTAAACAGGTGGCAGGTTTCAGGTGCAGTGTCATAAAAGACATAGAGTTTGTATATATTTACTGTTTCTCCAGTGCCTTTGCAACCAAAATACCAAAACGGCTTCAGAATCCTGTTCTTCCTAGATGTACATGTTCAAGCTGTCCCACAATCTTGCTGGTCCTGCTGTGCAACACTCATGTATGTCCTCATGGTCTTTAATCTTTCTGTGCAGTCTCAAATGTATTTAGTGGGGTTTGCTATGTAAAGGAGACATTTGTGTGCTTGGGAAATGATTCTGTTCCAGGAAGGTAATGTATTAAACCTTGAAATGGTAATTTTTGCTAAACTAAACCAGAAGCTTTGAAGCTCATCTGCCAGATATGCTTTGTACAGCAGAGACTGAGGAAAACAAGTCATTACATGAAAAACCTGGAATCTGCAGCCAGTTTGGTCTCATCAGAAAGGTCAAATTGCTGCTACTGTATCTGAAGGTGTTATTTGAATATAAGCATCATATGTAATGTAGAAGTGGGGTGATATTGGGGGAATATTGGCTTATAATGGCATTTAGCATGGGTGGGAGTGAGAAGGAGAGAATGGGTTTGTTTCACACAACAAGGTTTTGAACTGCCACCATTAAAAAGACAGCTGGGTTCACAGGGCCTGCTATGAAATAGCATGATAACGATTATTCTGACAGGAAAACTGAATTGTCAGACTGCTGTTACTTTGGGTTGTCTCGGAAGATTATACCTTTCCAGGACAGCTGACAAGTTTTCATAGCAAATAAGTGGCACAGCACAGTATTTGTTTCCCATTTTCCAGTAAATCTTCCCAGTTAGTTCCCTGACTGTGTATGACATCTCTATTAGCTCACAAGAACAAATCCTGGTGTGATCACTGAGCCTGGTGCTGTCCTGTTTCAGACTGGAGCTCCTTGCCTGAGCACTCACCAAGGCTGCAGGAACACACGTCAACATTGCAGGAAGCACAAGTGCAACATTGTCACTCTGATCTAGGTGATGGTAGTCTATATGATTTCTCTTACTGACATAGCTCAATTTCCCTCCTTTAGAATGTCGGCCTTAGGGCTGGAAAAGACCCATGGGCTGCCAAGCCCAAGCTATTGCTACTGCAAGTAGCTGTATCATTTAATTCCTTTCAATAAAAATACTACTTTGTCTCTTAACTCACTGAATTTCTTCTTATACTGTGTTATGGAAAAGCTACTATGGAAGACAAATCCTGTAAGGAGGAGAAACAGTTTCTAATTTGCATCCCATGGTGTGCTTTTAGCCCATGTACTGACATTTCTTTTTGGGCCAGTGTTATCCTTTAACTTAACTTTTCTTCCTCTTTCCTGACTCTCTTCCCTCTAGGGATATTTATGGGTAGGAAAATCACAGCTTTTTAGCCTTCCTTTTGCTAGCTAAATATTTAGGGTAACATAGGTGGAACATAAGACCTTCTGTTGTGCAGTGGTTTCTGATTTTCACAACACCCACTCTTTCTCTTAACATAGATAGCAATTGCTATACCTTGAAAACCAAAATACTTTTTCTGTAGGGGAAGTTAGATTGCCATACTTTGGGTGCAGGCTAATATTAAATAACACTTTAGAAAAATGTTCACAAGCCCTCAACAACCATCTATTCTTTCTAACTCTGTAGCAGTGCTACGTAATTGGGGGGGGGGGATTGCATTTAATTGTATTGCTTTTTTGGCCTTTTTGTTTGTTTTGTTTTGGTTTAGTTTAATTTCCCTTTGTTAATTTTAACATTTGGAGTATCCATAATTGACAATAATGTCACAGACAGAGGCTGAATTCCATCTTATAGGTTACTGTAGTCTGGCTGCAGAGAGATTTCTGTAAAATGGGTTAGCAGGACACCATCACAAGACCTGATTGTATTTTGACAGCTGTTTCATCCAAAGCAAAAAGATAAAAATGGGTTTTTTAGTTCCCTTTTAATGAAAGTTTAATGTTTGAACCATGATTTAGAATGAAAAGCATGTCAGGGAGACCTTAGAGCTATCACAGGAGCTGTGTCACTGTCTATGCCTGTGATTTTTTTCAGCTAGCCTTAGTGTTCTCAAAGCATTGGGAAAGAAGAAGGAATTGCGTAATGAAATAAACCCTGTAACTCTTTTCACTTTGGATTTACATTTGCATGTATCTCAAGCTGAGCAGATGCTTATCCTTTGCAATTACTCTATCCTCAGCCCCAGAGTTACAGTAAGACTTTGTTTTTTGCTATCACCCTGTTTAAAACAGAACAGCTATAAGTTTTTCATTAAAATAGAATGAATTCAGATTTATATAGGGATCATGGGTGTCTTAGAGCTAATTCTCTTGCTTCTTAAACCAAAATAAATAAAGCTTTTACGTAACTGTAAGCACAATGAAGAAAAAATACAAATTCCACTGCACCATGATCAGGTCTGAGACAAAAGTGCCCCACTTCAGTGATGTACCATTTCAAAATTAAGAGAAGTCTCAAAAATTATAGCTGGTAACAATTGTTGTAGCTACTACTCCCTCAGTCTTCTTAAACATAAGGAAAAAGTTTAAATGCAGGATCAGTGTGAATTCTGGATGACAAATTCAAAGTGCTTGGGTAACAGGCACTTCCATTGCCTGTTTTTAGCCATTGATCCTGGATATAAAAAACATTATAGAACTTTTCCATGCTCTCTGTTTTTCTCCATTTGTAGTGTTTAAAATTCCTTGAGATGACTCTTTTTGCAAAGTTTCTACACAGTTCCTCTCAGCTCTACCAGGTTTCCATAAGTTGCTCCTTCCTATATTGAAGCTGCTTAGTAAGGCATCTTATGTCCTCTGTGCCACAGCACATGCAGGAGAAGTAGAAATTATTTTTGTACAACTAAACCCTGTCTGCTGCACCATGGGCTCAGAATGACCACTGGCATACTTCCTACTGCTTTTTGCTAATCACTTTTTGAAGTAGATCATAAAGAGGTTTCAGTGTTTTCATCTGCTGTTGTTGTTGTTGGGCCAGGCACGTGGGTTAAAGTCAGGCTAATCAGGTTGTCCTAGAGGCCTGCTCTAAGCACCTCCTGAGTTGTAATCCTTTGTTGCTTCCTCACTAGGCTGAATGCTCTCTTCCATTTAAGCAGCTCACTGTGGTATTTCTCTTGAACACTACCGTGCCATCACTGTTTGGTATTCAGGTCCCCAGACCCTCAGTGGAACTCCACTTCCTTGCTGCAAAAAGCAATTTGTAGCTGATCAGTGGTTCCTGTCCCTGTTGTTTATCTACAGGTAAAGTAGGTCAGATTGGTTCAAGGATTGCTTCCACTCAGAAAATCAAAAGTCCAAGGTTTGCTGTCTTGAGAATTGGAGCTCCATAACACGGGGTCAAGGACTGTCCCCTGGTCATATTCAGGTAATTGTCTACTAATCACAGAGGTACCTGTGCACTGACAAGTAGCAGCTCCCAGCACCTACAGAGTTCCCAGAGAAATCTTTGGTTTTCCTCTGTTCTAAGTGCTGCAGCCCAGACCAGAGTTTCTGGTGGTCTAATGCTGACAAATATTCTACTGATACTCTTCTAACAGCATTATTGATAGGTGTTGTGGTTTTACCCCAGTTGGCAACCGAGCACTGCAATTAATTCTACCTCAGCTGAATCCAGCACAATAGGATCCTGTCATCCTGATGGATTCAGAAAGAACATTAGGATTTTGTATCAACATGAGTCACCTCACCCATCTGTACAATTTGGTCCTCTCTAAAACCAGATGTGATAGCAGATCAGCAATGCACAGAGGCACTACACTTCATTATAGGGCAATGAATTTAAGGTAGTGACAGAGTATCTTCCTGAACAGGTATGAAAAGAAAATGTCAGTGCTAGGCTGGAAGAGGAGAAATGGTGGGTGCTGATCTTTTCAAAACTTTGCATGCCTCTTTCCATCATCTAGAAAAGTTGTTACTTGTTACTGTCCTTGACCTTTTTTGCCCTCAAAGCACTTCTGAGTCTCAATCCTAGCAGACATGCATCCAGCTGCATAAAGATTTGAATAAAAATTTTTTGGAAAAAAATCCTACTTACTGTTCAAGACAGGGGAAGACTGACTTCCTATTTGCAGTCACTAGCAAATGTTTTCAGTCAATTGCCCACTTACAGTCCAAGTAGGAATATGCAATTCAGACACAATAGGCTGTGTGCTGGGGAATGGATCAGTCAGCAAAGCTGCCTTTTTTCATTCTTTTCTTCAACAGACTTACCTTTCTTCACAGAAAGGAGGAGGAGGAGGAGGAAAAAACCTACACAGCAGGAAACAGTGCAAAACCAGATTTATTCTTTTCTGGCCAGTTTTAAGAAAAAGAGCAAAGAAATGTAGGATTGCTTCACTTGGGGAATGTTGGAAAAAAGACTTGTCCTACTCTGAAATTACCTTATACCTCTTGATCTGGACCAAAGGTAAAAGGGAAGGAGAGAGAAAGGTTTAATTTAATTAATTAATTTAAAAACTCATTTTCTTCAAGGCTCCTGTAGAGTTATTCAAACAAGTTAATTCAAAAGCTTATGAGCAGTAGCTACATGGAAAAAGATAGTACTTGTATGGCTGCTCTAGACATATGATCAAATTTTTCACAAATGGGAAGATAAACAAAGAAAAATAGGCAACCATAAAGAGATAACCATATACTGCAGGATAGTGTATATGGACTTAAGAGAGACAATGTGTATATATGAAAACAGCTACCTCTCAAAGGCTATGAGGATACTTGGAAGGTGAATATTCATTTCCCATGTAGGCAGCCCAATTATATCCATTATTGTGACCACGGCCAGTCTGACTAGAATAGACACTTCATATAATCTTCTGAGGTCCTTTGATGATATGAAAAACAGCACTTCCTTTATTTGGATTTGGTTCCTTTCCACAGTGAATGTTCTCCAAAATTATAGTGAGGCAGAGCCTCCAGGACACCAACACAACTAAATGAAGAAGGAAGTATTTTCTTGTGTATAAGCTTACTACGTGCCTGTCTTTTTCTTATAGTGTGTAGGTCATAACAAATTATTGTCTGGTATGCCCTAAGCCAGAGAGCAATGAGAGAAGATCAATACCAGTCAGTCAAAGAGTTGAAATATTTTCTGTAGAAGCATTTCATGTCCTAGGTGATCTGCAAGGAAAGAGCATATTTTGACCTATGCTACAGCTGCTGGGTTGGTTAGTATGCTGTGTTGTTTAGGTAGAGAGTCAGCTCTTAGAATTTCTAGGTCTCAAGCATTTTTTTTTAAATAATGGTTTGAAAAAGTTTTGTAATCATTCATGAACTAAACCTCTCAGCTATGTGCTTGGTAGATTAGTCATTTTCTCATTTTATGCAGAAGACAGCTGATTTTCAAAGGTACAGACCATTTCTCTATTGTTCTTATTCATAAAAAAATTTTACCTTTGTTTATCACATAAATTAACTTTCTTCTTCTAGATAACAACTTTGTGACTCTGTTCTCTTTGCTCACCTCTTATGTGCAACTTAGAATCAAGATAATTTCACCTGAAAATAATCTGTATTTTATCTGATCTACCCTTAAAGCTTTTTCCTGTCCATTATAAATCATATGCTGTCAGAAATAGATGATCCATATATATTCAACACCAATCCACAGCTTCATTGGCATCACCTATAGAGGAAGCAGAACCTGTAGTGGTCCTCATGCTGTGCATCTGCAGGAGAGCAAATGGGATCAGAGGTGTGTAAGAGGTTCAGGTTTTTTTCCCTTTAATGTGACTGTTTTAAGCTTATGAATTACAGTAAGAGATTTGCACTTGATAGGTAGGGAGGATGGGAGGGACCAGTAACCTCAGAGTGTGCAGTGGCCCCCCTACCTTGGCAGCAGCAGTCATTGCCAAAATAGGAAGGACAGTCACTGTGAACTTTCATAGAGTATGTAAACTTCAGGGAGCTGAGTTGAAAAATGCAAAGGTCTTCCTAGAAAAAAAGTTGTTTTGATGTAGTTGGTAACTTTTCAAACAAAAATAGTGGTGAAACTTAAGACTAAGGTGAGTTATGTGTCCACAGCTAGAGACTGGGAAGGGATGCAGAAGCAGGGATGGTGCAAGGCTGAGGTAACAGGAAACCTTGAAACAGCAGAAATGGTTTGATAGAGTTAAGGCAGGAATTATCAAGTACTGGAATAGCAGGTCAGGACTCAAATGTGTTATCAGAGCCGTGTAGCAGGGTCAAATAAGAGGGGAGGCAGACACTGATCTCTTCTCTGTGGTAACCAGTGACAGGACCTGAGGGAATGACCTAAAGTTGTGTCAAGGGAAGTTTAGGTTGGATATTAGAAAAAGGTTCTTCACCCAGAGGGTGGTTGGGCACTGGAACAGACTCCTCAGGGAAGTGGTCACAGCACCAAGGCTGCCAGAGTTCAAGAAGCATCTGCATGATGTTCTCAGGCACATGGTGTGACTCTTGGGGATGGTCCTGTGCAGGGCTAAGATGATCCTTGTGGATTCCTTCCAACTTGGCATATTCTGTGATTCTGTGAAATAGGAGTATTACAATGCAGCAATGTTGTAAGGGTGAGATAGACTTTCAATGCAAATAATAGCAATGAGTATTAAGTGGAGAAAAGCTTTATGGGCAACATTGAAGGGCAAGAATGAGATGAAAAACTAAAGATGCTGCAAATAAGTTGCAGCATATGTCCGAAGTATTACCACATTGCTTATATGCCCTGTGTCTTATATGCCCTGTGTCTTTCTTTAGCTAGCCCTCCTCAGCTGTAATTTGTCTGAGCAAACCTTTTCATCTGCAAAAAACCCATGATTCTTCTCCATCCTTTTAAAAGTGAAAAAGGCAGGGGAAAACTATTTTGGGAGAGGATACAGTACTCAGTGAAAACAATACAACAGTCTGGCTTCCCCACCTCAGCATCAGTCTCAAAATGCTGATTCCCTTGCACTTACTTTCCTTTGAACTTGAATTTGCCTATAAACTGTTCTGGCAGCAGCTGTGTGTGTTGCATAGCCCTGCTGGAACTTACTGGCTGTTTGTGTTTACAGAGAGACTTGTAGTGATAATGGCTGTAAAATGAAAGGATTAAGCTGGTTACATCTTTGGAGTGCTGTGTAATGTAAGCAAGTCAATCACAAGTCTCTGAAGGTACCATAAAGAGGCAGTCTTTTACAGGGAAAAATAAATGGATGTCCAAATACTGTTGTCTTTGGAGACTTACTTTCTACTTATATTCTGACTTTTTGGGCGTTTGATTTTCATTTGCCTGCTGTAGCAAAATGCCAACAGTATTATATAAGAAGCAGGCTAGGTGGAGAAGGTTGGCTGCTCAGAAATCAATTGCTTATTATTCTAATTGTTTAGTATGCAAAAGTGAATTTGGAACAAATTTTAGGCAAAACCAAAACTCAATGCATCTTTGAAATAATGAAAGTAATAACTGCAGTATCTTTAACATCAGTCTCTGCAAATAAAACTCCACTGGAGATGTGAATTCATTCAGTCTCCTCTCTAGAAAACCATTCTGAGTGTAAATACCAAGAAAGGAAAAGAATTGGTAGGGTGAACAAAAGATTATAAAAAGACGGAAAGGATGGCAATTGAGGAAAAGGAAAATGAAGGTAGTGTTTAATAGGAGAAACTTCCTGCTGCTGAGATTCAGCAAACTGGGGAATGTAAAAGCCTAAGTGCTACCATAATTTCTCTAATGTTTGTGTGATAAATTAGGGATTTTTGCCACTTCCCTTTGTACTGCTAATTATTTGAATACTACAAAACAAAGCAGGACAAAACATTAGAAAATGCACTAAATAATTAAAGTGTTCTGGATTTCTGTCATCTATTTCACCTGTGGGCTTTCAATTGCTTCTTAATAAAATCATTTCATAAACATCTTATCTTCCCTGACAGAATTATATTCTGTCTTAGTAAAAGATGTACCAGTAGAAATTAGACATTGCGAGAGAGGTAGGTGAAATAAATCCCTATAATTGTTTTTTTATACCTTGTTCTCAAGAATATACAAGTAAAAATTAAAGTAAAACTTGCTGCTGTCACCAGTTACCTCTCTTCTGTTTGGTGGAGTTGTTTTATTTTCATTTTGTTTATTTGAGGGGGTTGTTTATTTGTTTTTGTTGTTTGTTTGTTTTTTTGTCATTGGATATAGTTTCCTGTATAACATGTAAATATTGTTCTCTCTGCAATCCCAGGTTCTTTTCCTATGAGTAACACTGTTAAATACCAGTGAGGTAGTACTGGCCTAAATCTGTTTAATAAAAGAATCAATAGGAGTTGCATGCTGTTTAGCCCATTAAAAAAAGATGTTTTGACAGCCTGTACCTTACTTAGGATTACATTAAATCATTGTTACTTATTTTTGTAGAGAATGAAAGAAAAAAGTACAGACCTTTGTTATTATGATACAGTATAGAAACAGGCTAATCCTTTTTCTTCAACAAGAAGAATTACTTCATAAGAAGTAGGTAAACCAAGTCTTTAAACTGGCTTTGTAATGATAAAAATTGATTCCAGACTTTCTTTGTTATTTCTGATATATACAGATAAAATAAAGGCCCTCCTGTTCATAAAAGAAGTGTAGAACATGGCTTAACCTCTTGTACGATTAGCAGGCTTCCCTAAATGAACGTAACAGTGGAAAGATGTGTGTTTTCTATTAGAAACTGCAATTTCTGTGCTCTTTTCTCTACTTTGGGTCGGCACGAACTTCTCATCGCATTGCATTGAATGAGACTGGGTCAGCCAGTTCTCTGTCATACAGCCTATGGCCTCCTAGCCAAGTTTGAGGAGATTGTATTTCATTGATTTGTCTATTTGGCACACTATTCAGGGAAAAGAGAATGTATTTGTGTTGCCTTCACTGCAAGGATCTGCAACAGTGGGCCAATCGCTTGCTTGATCCTTTACTCACTTGTTCTCAAAAACTAGTCTGATTCTGAGTGAATGGTACCATGGGTCAGAATTGTTGGTTTAGAATGTAATGCTGTACTCCCTTTTTATAACTGTATTCCTGTTTGATTATTTACCACAATAGTGAAGGAACTTTTTTAAATCTATTTTTCACTCTAGGAAGTATGTGTATCAATTAGCTGTCATGTCTGAGCATCCTCTCATTTTACTTTTGCCAGGAGAATGCACAATTAAGATAGCAAGTCTTTTTTCAGGATTTTATTTGCTAAACTGTCCATAAGAAACTTGAAAATGCAAATGGTCAAAACCCTGAAAGTAAATACCTAAATTCCCTGGCAGCAGTTTTTTTAATCAGCTGAAGCATTAGCTCTCAATTCAGCTCTGTGCAGAAGTAGAGGAGCAGCCTCAAGTCCTATAAGTTCTTTCTAAGAACTGTGGTATTAGTCTTGTCATATTACATCAATTTCCAGCTTGGGTACACAGTATCTGTCTCCCTTAATTCTGTGGAATAACTTAAATTAGTATTTATTCTTTTTCTACTCAACAGTTCCTTTGTTCTATCCAAGAAAGCAGTCTTATGAGACTACATGAAGTGCATTGTGTTCTCTCTCAATGTTAAATCAAAGCCATGTCCTCAAATTAAAATACACACACTATCAAAGTATTACACTTAACTGAGTTAACCCATGGTTGAGTAGAGATCCAAAACGGACCCTCTTCACTTACTCAAGAAGTCTCTTTATTTTGTGGAAATTATTTTTGAGCAACATTCAGCCACTAAATTAGATACTGTACTTCAAGAAACCATCTTTCTGCTTGTCTTGCTCATACATGACATCTGCTAAGTAAAACCATGGGGGGAAAAAGACATCACAAATCTTACTCAAGCTCTTGCACTCAAGATCATCTGCATCTGTGTTCCCTGTGCTTTTCCTTATTGAGGGTGGTATATGAACTTGTTAGGTGCAGATGCCGGTGTTATATATAAATAAGCAAGAAATCTTTTAACGTTCCACATCAGTAATGGCTTCTGTAAATTTGAAAGTCTAACAAACTAAATGAAGGGATAAAAATAGTTAAATACATTTACCCTTCAGTTTGCCTGTAAAATTTGATTTCACATTTCAGCCTGTCACCCTAACCTTTTCTTAAAACTTACTTTTACAGCATTTATTTCTTTCAAACTGAAGACCCAGCTGATGATCAATACAATAACAATACAAAAGATTGATCTGAGATCAGAATATCATTATTTGCCTTAGCTGACGTCATATTTAGAACTTGTCTAATGTTCAAGAAAAATAAAATCTGGCCCATTCTGTTGCTGTTGAGTAGTTTCTGTATTAATAATTTCAACATCAGTTTTGTCAGTAAATTCAGTAGAGATATCATAAAAAAAAACCCCAGCACTGTAAATTTTAGCAGACTTTCTTATCAATTCTGAGAGTTACTTCCCACAAGTGTGTAACACAGCAACTGTGCTTTGTCGAGCATGGATAGTTCTACTGAATAAAATAAAAAAAGCTTCTGGTATTTCATGATACTTCCTGAGAGAGGAGCAGCATCACTCAGGAGAACAGTGCAGTGGAGAGCAAGAAGAAAGGTGGTCATTAGAATAATATACCTTGAAGGTCTGCTTCCTTTTATCTCTGTGCCTGCAGACAGTGCCTGAAAACTGATGGTGTAGAACAGCTGCACCATATTCCTGATTGTCCACAGGTAGTTTTGAGTTGGCCATAAGAGCTTTGTGGCAGGCAGAAATACAACTGTTTACAAACAGCTCCTTTTAAAGCTTCAGGCACTGCAGTGTTTCACCCCGTGGACCAAGACTAAGACTTGCAGATGTCCAGCAGCTGTTGGTTTTGTTCTTCTGTTGTCCTGTTGATTTGAACTAGCTAGAGTATGGTAACTGCCTCTTGCTAGGGCATAAATGAAAAGGCAGTGGTACAGGAACACTTGAGATTAAGCAGTCCTTAGGCACAGAAAAATCCAAGTAGAAGAACAGTTGGATGCTGATGTTTTTATTTCATGTGACTTTGCTTATAAATCCAAAACCCGCAAAAGAACAAGAGTGGATTCTTTCTAAACCTTTATTTGGAATGGAGCAAAACTGGAACACAGGGAAAAGTATTACTCAAATATTTAAAAGCTGTGTTTGAGGATAGGCCAAATATCTTTCATATAAGAGCATACACCATGGCTGAAGAAACTATATAAACTGAAAGGAAATGTCACAAAGTAAAAGAGTGAGAACCATAGAAAGGAAAGATGCATTGCATGTTCAAAGTTAAGTGTGAATAATCTGGAATCTATTTTATCAAAAATTGCTTTTCAAATGGTACTTTCTCTTGCTACAGAAGACAGTATTGACCAAAAAAAGCAGGCCCAATGCAATTCAGTTTGAATTTATCCCTCTATTATTTTAATATATTTACTCAGGGTTAACAAGTCATTAAGCATCAAATTACTCAGTCTTAATGAATCCCTGATGGTGAAAACAAGCTGCCTACAACTGTACAGTAAAATAACAACTATGGTATGGCAGAAGGCTATAATAAAAATCAAGTAAATGGTATGGAATATTTGGTGTGAGGATGCCAGACTGGTTTTGAGAAATGGTACCATTAATTTAGTTCAGTTGGTTCATTGACTGTGGGACTATAAGTCTGGTTTTGCTTTCAGGAAAGGTATTTGATTTTGGCCTTTAAAAGAGGTTGAATGGACAGATACTGTACATATACTAATTGTATACTGATTGCCTTGTTAAGTAAGACTTAGTCCTGACAACTTATCAGTGCCCCGTCTGACAAATAAATTTAACAAGTAGAAGGAGGAAGGAGTAGTTAAAACAATTTTGTGGTTGTGTTCAAAGGTATGTCTGGCTTGTAAGTTCTAAATGGTTAAATATTGAATTAATAAAGGATCATCATGAAAAAAACACATCCAGAGTTTAATGGCTTGCACTAGTGCTTGCTGCCGCATCAGCTTGCTCCTACAGTTGTATTCTACAAGTATTTTTACCTTTCTAATTATTCTTTTATAGAACAACAGTATGTATAAATTCCAGGCAGGCTAATGGCCTCTGTAAGACATCCTTTTCCTTCGTGATGGCAGTGCAATGCTGCAGATAGGTTGTATTTGCTTGACTTTCTGATGCTTGTTGGCATGAGGACAAGGATGTCTTTCAGTGGCTGACACTTATCCAGGGGTCAGATAGCTGAGCAGTATGTTCTCATAACATGTTGCTGTGAAGGTGCGTTCCAATGACATGACCCCTTCCTCAGCTGTCTCTTTTTCACACCTCTGCCTTTTCTGTCTTTCAACCTGTTTTGCAGAGGGATAAAAGGCAAGTGCTCCTGAGGTTAGGCACTACAAGAGAGTTGAAAGAGAGCTGTGCCCAACACTGAAGCATTAACAATAAGTTCAGCTTCTTAAGCATTTCTCTTAGAAGAGTCTGCAATATAGTTACCATCTCCTGTTCTTGTGCAAAAGCTGATTTTCTAAATCCTCACTATGAATACTTTGGCTCTGACTATGTGTCTAGCAGAGACCTGTTGCCTAATGAACAAAAAGATAAACCTTATACTCCACTCGGAAAACACTGGCAACAACAGAAAGAGGAATGTTCAGCTGGCAAGCAGGTGGATTTTTTCCTCCATGAAAGCAGCCTATAGGTTTCTAACCGAGGTTTCAATAGAAGATTGAGAGAATTACTCTTTGATCTAGGTTTGGGTTTTTTTTGACAAGTAACTATTGTTTTGGGAATTTTATTGTATTCATGAAATAAGTGAAATTCTGCATTCTGCAGCCTCTCTCATTTCACTTCCTTCTCAAGAGGGCTCTCTTGACCTCAGTGGATCGTCAGCTGCTAATGTAACACTTGCTTTATATAGAAGGAATTATTGGTCTGATATAAAATTAGTTTCCTGGCACATCATCAGTATAAAAATCTTAGAAGAGGAAAAGCAGAAATGTGGCCTTATTTTTCTGGTTGTCTTCTTAGTATATTGATTGTTTTGCAGCATTAGCATCCTCCACAGAGGGGAAGGTCAATACCATTATAACTCCCACTACTCTCACCCACACTTTAAAACAAAATTGAATCCAGTGTATTATTGAAACAAGAAGAGCATGTGCACGCAATTATTTTTTTCACTTTTCAAGTCATATTGAACAATGGACACCTGGCATATCAGCCATCAAACAGAAAATTAACAGTATTAATAGTGCAGATTCAATGCTGATTTAATTCTGACTTCAGAAGTTAATCATCTCCAACACGATGGATGGTTATTTAATGAGAAGGATTCATGGGTTCTAGAAACCACACTACAAGGTAGCAAATCAAATCTGATGCCATCACCTCCTTACTGAATCATTATTTCGGCACCGCAGAACAGCTGGACAGCTTCATTGCTCAATACGGCCAGGAAGCAGGGGATTGCAGCAGGAATCAAACTCTTCAAGCTACAAGGCATGTGAATATGCAATTCTGAACTAAACTTGCACACAAATAATTAATGTAGTAATGGGCAAAGTAATAGCAGAAACCAAACCATATGAACCTTTCTCAGAAATAATAACTAACTGGTATTTTTGCATGTTCGTAGATCATTATCAAATGCCAGTGGTTTTTTTTAGAGACAATATTAATTGAAAAGTTTTAGGAGGTTTTTGGGGTTTTGGTTTGAGTTGATTTTTTTTTTTTTGTGGATTAGTTTTATGTTTTTCAGCTGTTTTGATGTTTTGTTTTTGCTTAGTATTATGATTTAATTTAGTGCTCATGACAGGTGTGAAAAGGATAATGGTGATTTCTGTTAACTTGACTAGCAATTATGTCACAGGCATGATCTATGGAAAAGTCTCTGTAGCACCCCCCTACACACACACTTTCTGTACCTGATTGAGTGGCTTCTTGGCGGCCTGTAAGGCAGTCAGTGTAGGTGAAATCATCAAAAGCAAGGGAAAGCAAGTATTGCTTCATTTGCTGCTTCTGTAAGATGGACCTATCTGCCCACTGGCAAGAGAACTAAATTCCACCTGCTGATTTCATGCAGTTCACTTAACACCTGATAGTGGTGGCTTTCAGCCTCTTTTTATGTAGATCAAATTGGAACTGGTAAGCCAGAGGTTAGAAGTTTCAATACTTTTCCTTATACTCATCTAATATTTTGTTCACTTCAGCAATTTAGCTCCAATTAATTTTATTTTTTTTGTTGGAGGATCTTGTATGAATAAATCTGCTTCAGTCCAGAGAAGGTACTACATGATTTAAACTTCATTTTTCTGTATTCTATAGTTAAATAAAGAGAAGATGACAGTGGTATTTTCACTAAGGTAGCAAAATGCGTGTTACATTATCATGTTATTTTTCAGTATCTGGAGAACATTCATTAAGAAAGACCATCAGAGTAGTGATAAATTACTCACATTAATTTTTATGCATACAAGCTTTTCCTCTGGGAGGTTCAATCTTCATGCCTTCCTATTCAGAGGAACAAAAAAAGTAGCTGATTTCTTTGTAGCTAAAATTGCACTGAAGTGTAAGTTATTTTGCTGCTACTACAGAATGCTGAGCTGCTGGTGGGAGACACAGATGTAGATGCCACAGTTGTATATCTGTTGTCTGATATATCAGTAAATGCTGCTTGACCTTGTCTTGCTTCTGTTCTTTTTTTGCGAACTTTTCTAATCCTGACAAAGATACCTTGAATTTATTTGTACATTCTTTCATTTCTAGCATAGTCAATGTTCTTTCAATACATGGTTTCCTGAAACCTTTTGTACCACTGATTCCTGACTCAGAATTGCTGTGAAGTCTTAGGAACAGCAAGTAACTATGCTCAAATAACAATCATTGTACAACTGTGATAATCTTAAAGGGAGTCACATTTTGGCAAATACATTTGCAGCCAGTCTTGAGAGATGCAGGTTTGGTCTGAGACAAGAAGAGACCTAAGGCATTGACCAGCAAGATTAAAACCTCAATTTTCATGTTTTGCTAAAGCTAATAGAAATATAAAGAAAACATCTTTGTAAGTAAATAAATATCCTTTGATTTTTCAGGCTCTGAGGGCTGGGGGGAGAAATGTATGAGTTCTAGGTGGAGATGTCACACCACCACTTTAAGGGCTTGTTTTCAGTCATGAATACGTTCAGCAATTTTTTTTTCCTTTGTGAAGTATACCGGAGAACTGGTAGGTAGATTTAATATTTCTGATGCACAGTAAGAAAAGGACTAGGAGGAAGGGAAGAGAGGAAGGTGTCCAGTTGAGGGAGTAGCAGTGGCTAAAGTAAAAGTTCTCGTACACCAGTGCTCTGGGAAGGCCTAGGGTAGGGTTAGAGGGTTGGAAAAAAAGAAAGCCAGATCAATTAGTAAAGACAGATCCATCTAATGTTGCTATGGACAAGGATTATATATGCAGGTAAAATAATTTCCCTCACAAATAGAAAGAAGCTCTTCTGACCACTGTATTATCCCTTACAGAAACTGAATTAGATCCCTCTCTCCCTCTCAAGTTGCTCTTTTATGCATTAGTAGAGACTACAGAAGTTGTGTATGTCCTGGTTAACAACACAATAACCTTGCTTTGTGCAAGCAGTGAGTTGTCTCCTGTCCTCATGGTGCATCAGTTACTCTAATGAGAACCTGCCAATAAGGATGTATTTACCCTCACTAAGGGGTATCCTTGGGTGCCAGTGATTATTTAATAGATAAATGTTTCTTCATCTCTTAAATGTGCGAAGTGTTTGCAGGCTGGCTGCCGTAGCACATCATTCAAAGTATGCATCAGTCCTCACAGACAGACACAGATCTTAAGGTCCCAGCACACTCCCAGCTCATCTTTCTGTCATACACGAGGTTTCACCTAAAAGCTAAAAGCTGCTCTTCCAAAGCTGTCACTGCAATATCACTCCACAGGGGCATGATTCAGATCCAACTGAAGTCAGTAGGAAATATCCAGTTGGCTTCCTGAATCCTATGCATGATTTGAGTGAGCTGAGGACAGCAAATATAGAACAGACATCCATGGCATGGTTGTGTTCAAGTAGCCTTTGAGATAGAGTATCCTGGGTGCACACGTGGAAGCAGCTCTGGCCTGGATGATGCTTCAGGGAGCAGCTGACTGGGTTGCTTGCTTCCACATTGCTCTAAGAACAGCAATCCCTTTCTGAACAGTAGTGCCCATAATGGCCCTGTTTTTCCAGGGTTGGTGTCGGTGTGTTTGAGTCTGTAGCTGTGCACTGCAGTAGCCTTGTTCTATGGCAGGTGGACCGTGATGCTGGGGGAAGGGTACCATGTGTGCACCATTTCTATTGCTGGCAGGCATGACAGAAAAGGAGAGGATGCCAGCTATTACATCAAACCTTGGAACAAGAGGTGTGCAGGAGAAACATACTCTGGAGTTATTGCTGGCAGATTATGCCAACCAATGGAAGAATTGCCTAATTTGGATAACAAAAATGCTCTGAACTATAAGCAGAAATTTCTTAACAATTATATGCTGTAGAAGTAGTTAGCAAGACTTTCTTTTATCTGAGCCTTGGAAAGTCTCCAAGATCCACTGGAGAGAAATCAGCAAATGTCTTTTTGTTACCTGAAGAGAAATTGTCTTGCTGAAATGCAGACATACTCTCTCCATCATCACCACCACGTTGAAACCAAAGTGGTTCTGGTGGGGGAACAAAAAGAGTTTGAGTGTAGGGCAAAAAGACAGAGTTAAATGAAGACTAAATGAAGGGGGAGGAGAAGAAGTGGTTTGGAAATTTTGTGAGGTATTTCTAAGCAGTGAGCCCTACAACTGCAAACATCAGGCAAATCTCTGTCCTAGTCATTTTGGAAATCTACTTCTATTGCAAGAAGTGATTAGTGGAAGGCTTATATGGTACCATAATACAGGGGAAACAGGGAACTTAACACAGAAATGTTTTTGGCACTGATCTGTCCTCTAGACCAATTTTGAAATCAGATATATTCATCAAGAACTGAAGTTTTTACTGAAAAGTCTAATTTTTAATGTTTATTTCAGTAACCTAGTGTAATACATAAGTTCTGCTCCTTTTTGTCTCGAAACTGAGGTTAAATGGACTAAGGTTCAAGAATTGTGAGCACACATTCCTGAACTGACCCATCTTTGCCACTGTTTTACAGTATGTTTTTCTGGGCATCTATTCCAAACTGTCTGCTCTCTGGCCTTAGTTTCCCCATTTGTAAATAGCTCTTGAGATGTGTGTCATATGAGATGTAAAGTGATTTGAAGCTGTAAGATATAAAGCTGTGAAAAAGCAATGAGCTGGAAAAATGATGTGACTTGGTCTTTTAGAATAATATATCTGCTCATTTCTAATTTCTGAGATTCTGTTCTGACCCATAAGTGCAGAGCTGGTCCTCAGTACAGCAGCCTTCCTGTCAATGGCAGCAGTAAATTAAGACTACTGATCTATTTTGAGGCTTTAGTTCTTTTTGATGTTTATGAACCTTCCTGGCTCTCCATGAAGTAGTCATATTGAAGGCTAATTAAATGCCGGTGTGTGCATATTTGATCCTTCCCATTGTTTCTTGTTAGTCTATGTGCTAAAAATCATGGGTTGTACCAGCTTGTCAAGCAGGAGGCCAAAAGGCAAAAAGAGACATCAGTAGATTATGTATGAATCTGTGGCAGGCAGGCAGAAGGGAAAGGTTAAGCAGAGGATGTTATAATGCTTCAGTGCTACTTGGTTGAATTACTGCAGTCCAACCTTTCTACAAAGAGGTGACACAGAATTGTAACTATTTGATGTGTGAGTGAACAGTGGGCTGCTAATTAAATACAAGATTTAGGAATTATAAGATTTGTTTATAGTTTTGAACACACTGTTTGGAAAGGTCTTTTTTTTTAAACTCTGCTGCAGTTTCCCTTTCTGCAAAATAGACCTGCTACCTCTTTCAAAATCCGATTAAAAGGCTTGTGTCATAAGTATTCATAGAGTGCTTTGAGATGTTTAGCAAAAGACATCTGCAAGTTCAAGGAGTTGCTACACTTACATTAAACTTTTGTCAGTAAATGTTCATTTTATCTTTAAACCACAAACATGTACACAGACATCCCTGAAAGAGCTTATTCCTGAAACAGAAACATTGGAACCTAAAGTTGCATTCTTTCATTCCTAGTACACAGGAACAGGAAAGCTTGGAGAATCTGAGTCACCTGCTGCCTAGGTAAAGGCTAATAATTTTAGATTTCTGTGGGCATTAAAAAGCACACCCAAAGAAATATTAAGCAGAAAAAGAAATCACATTTGAGAAAGTCACCTCTGAGGTCTCATTGGGCTCCATCCTTATTTTCCAATTCCGGGTAATACTAATCCCATAATATAGTAACTGTCCCAGCTCCTGTACTTGTGAAGTCAGTGTCAACTTATCTACAGTGGAAATGATACAAAGCCCTAGTTAAGGAAGAAGTCTGTGGTATTTAATGTGTTTCTGATTTCCCGTTCCTTTGTCTACCTTTCATTATATGGTTAGTGACACTGAACTCCTTCAGGGTCTGGCTGGGTGTAGTGCATGTAGGAGACCTACATGGGCTGAGACCAACGACAGAATGTATGGAATATGTTTAGAAAATTGTCTGCACAAATTGTTACCATTATTTGGACAGCTTTCCTAGTTAGTTATTCCTATTAGCAAAGGTCTGAGATGACCATAAGAAAAGGTAACTTAACCTAAAATCTAGAGATCGGTTAGAAACTGGCATTCCCAGGGGAGGGATAACTGATTGTTGTTTTCTTGCACTTTCCTCAGAACAGAGCAGTCTGCAAGTGATGAAATAGGAACTGTGACTGTAATTATTTCAATTAATTGATATAGCTATCCCCCCAGGGCTAAATTTTCACTAATCCTTATGTGCATCTTTCCTGGGAGCAAGATAAATAATTTTATAGTAGTATGCATCCAACACTTGATGGATACATCAATAGAGAAACTACAAGAAGTTACTTTTAATTGTGATTTAAAAAAAAGAAATCTTCTAGGAAAAGCCCTAATTTTTTGTTCTATAGGCAGTGGGTATAAACAGATCTTTAAAAACACTTCCATACCTGTGTGTGCCCTCCCATTCTTCACTGTCCCTTGGCTATGTGTATGATATTTATGAAATCACCAGTTAGCTGACCCATAACTAGCTTTAATGGCATTCTTATATGCCTTGTAAATTGAGACATGTAATCTGATAGGACTGTTTGTCTTATGTCACTGAATGAATCCTGTTTGAAACTTTCGAACTTTCATCATTCAGAGTTGCTCATATTTATTTCAGATGGAAGAAATGCACTGAAGCTGTTTGAAATAAATATTTCACTCCAATGCAAGCCACAGAGAGAAAGTGTGTATACAAGATCTGGCTGAGGAAGGACTGCTACTTCACTTATTTATGAGTGTAAACAGAAAGACCAAGTAATGCAGAGACCTTTAGAAAGGTTTGGAGCACAGGGTGGCCATAGATAGTCTTTCACAGATGTGTTTCCCAGCCTGGGTGTCTTGTCTTCACTAGGGACTCAATTCCTCCTAGTTTCATCATCCACTTATGTCTGAAATTGCCAAACATCTTGGGTACATCTTAAGCAAATTGTTTATTCTATTGTTTTCTGGTTTCTCTAGAAATGACACTTAGCATTTTCTTCTTAGTCTCTCTCTTGCAAAGGAAATTAATCATTTAGAGGGTTTTTTAATTCTAATTGTCTTTTGTTGACTTTTATTTTAAAATACTTAAATGGATATTCTACTGCTTGTGCTACATATGCAGTTCCAAAACCTTTCAGGAGTAAGAACCTTTATGATTTGCAGGGTGAATACTTGGAATCTGATGTTACCTCCAGGTATTGCTGCTTGAAAGGCTTTGACTTTACATTCCTTGCGTATATTATGATAAGCTTCTGATGTTAGTGTTGGCACTTTTATCATTCAGATGTTGTATCTTTATTGATGTAGTGTCTAGGTCAAGGCTTTTTGTTTGGTTTGACCTAATCAGGGTGATGTATAAAGGGTGTATAATATGGAACTAGAAGCTGCACATATCTTAAGTGCACTTTTTTCTTTTTCCCCTAGCCTTCTCAGTTAAATCTCATTTTCATGCATTTTATAATGTCCAGAATCCCTTTCTGGGATAATTACTAGAATATGTTCTTTTCAGTCTTGAAGCATGTTGATATTAGAGCAATTGTTAATCATATTGTCTGAATATGCCTATAATATTTTATCAAAACTGGAACTATATTGGGGGAAGGAGTAAAGTAGAGATGTAGCTGGTGAAATTGGTGGAACACTGTTTTGTTTCATCAGATAAACCCACAACACTGTCATGTCCAATCTCTTTTGTTTCTTTTTCTGCTTTATTACAGGAATTGCACCCAAAACTAGTTATCGGTCTTACCACATATTGCATTGCTGGTGATGATCAGTATTGAATTATGAGGGATGTTAGCATAATTTTCAACACTCTAATTGCTTCTCCTGTCCCCAGTGAAATGTTACATTAAATAGCAACAGTGACCAGGTTGCATACAATTTCCATAATACATTGGTGGGATTTCATTATCAAAATCACTAGCACTGAGTCATGTGGCTCTACCTGCATCTGTGTTGCATCTAAATGATTTTGTCCAAGACAATGTCCCAGTAAGGACTATGTGGTGCATAATGGGCTGGAGGAGGAAAAATTGATAGAGTAAGATGAGGGAAACACAATACAAATGTGTATTATATAGACCACCTCTCAACTAATAAGGTATTGTTTGTCCCTAGAACTGTAAATTAAATGTGAAGTACTCCATCCCTGCCATAGTGTAAGGATGGGAAGAGGTGATAATTGGTTGGGAATGGGGTGTTAGATAAATTGGCAGGTAACTGGCAATGGCCAAACAAAATGAGAAAGGGTAGATCTTCTGTTTGGTCTTTTTGACATTACTGTCACAGATAATGCTAAGGTCTTCTCTCAAGAACTAAACAACACTGAAACTGGTGAGTATTCCTGTATATTTCCTTTGACAATCACCAAGGCACTGCCGTGATTACTTTGACTCCAGTGCATAATCTTCTTTCCTTCCGATTAAATATTATATATAACATACCATTTTATTGTACTGTAACAGAATTCTTCTTTTAAACAGTAAAAATGGTAGAGGTCCTTACTATTTCAGCCTATGTAAAGATGTTCTTAACATAGAACATAGGCATGGAACAACATATTTGCAGTAAGCAAATATTTTCAATATTTCCTGGAATAATCTCCATAACTTTACCAGGCACTGAAGTGAGACTGACAGGCCAGGGTCCTGCCTCTTGCCCTTCTTAAAAATTGGGACAACATTCTCCAGCTTCCAGCTTCCAGTCATCTGGGCACTCTCCATATTCCCAAGACCACTCAAAAATCATCAAGAGAGGTTTTACTATGAGATCAACTAGCTCTTTAAGGATTCTTGGATGAATCCCATCAGGCCCCATAGATTTGTAGGCATCCAGTTGGAGCAGCAAATCCCACACAGTTTCAGGGTTGTCTGGGAGTTGGTCATTCTCACAGTTGTGGTCCTCTGGCTCAGGGAACTGAGACCTCCTTGGTCCATCATCCATGCTGAAGACAGAGACAAAGAAAGCATTAAACACCTTTGCCTTGTCTCTGTTCTTCTTTGTGAGGTGATCATCCTCATCCTGTAAATGATGTAGCCCCATTCACCACAACCCTTTGAGAGCTGCCATTCAGCCAGTTCTTAACCCAGTGCACTGTGTACCAGCTCATCCCGCAGCTGGACAGCTTGTCCAGAATGGTGCTGTGAGTGACAGTATCAAAAATCTTACACTAAAACACAGGAAAAACTGCATCCACCACATTCCCTTCATCCACTAGGCTGGTGATGTTAACCTTCAGGAGATTAGGAAGCAGGTTAAATGTCTCTGAGGCTTATTCTCAGGACTGTGCTGGGGATCACAGCTGGTAATATCTTCATGCTGTGGATATTTCAGTGCTGGGACTTGAACAGATGCTAATCAAGGTACTTTGAAGAGTCTGTCAGCAATGCAATTATTATGTGACTACTTGTGGTTTTCTTTTGTCTAGCAGTTGCGGGCATCTTTCTAAAGATGATTCTTAGGGCGATATCTTAACAGATTGTGATATTGTTCCTCTTTTGCTCTGCTCTTACAGGCCTTGCAAAAATGTACCATTTAAAACATCTTATGCTGTTAGCAGAGAATGTGGATTGTTGCATGAGTTTATCCTTTTCCTTTCTTTGTTGATTGTAATAAAATGCACTATGTTTTTATTTGTGCTGGTATCAGCTGGAAGGAATACTGGAATCATCATCCTATGTTCTTTGAAGGAAAAAGTATGAGGTGCAAGTGGAGCCGCTGGATCTTCCTTTAAAAAAATATACTTTTAGACCACATAATTTTGAAAAGTGATAAATGAGAAAATGAATAGTCATAGGGACTTAATCTTACCATGATAGAAAACTAGGTAACTTCAAGGTTACAGATGTACAGAAGCCAAGAAAGATAGAAATTAAATATTTAATAGGTTAAGTCTAGTGCAATCAGTCAGAAGAATCAAGGACAAAAGAAAATCTGTGGCAGTGACTGATGGCATATGATTTCTCACACATTGAAGTCATATCTTAACTTTTGTGGCTTTTTACAAGTTTCTTTGATGACAAAAATAGTTGGAAAAATATCTTTCTATTTTGCTGAAGTTAAATTACTTAATTCTTTCAGAAAAGCATCAAGAAATCCATCTTTTTTTTCTTCACATTAGCTGCAGAGAGGGTGGAAGGTTGTAAAGGGAGGAAGATGTCAGGGAAAGGAAATGTAGGCTACAGGCATTGTACTGCTGCTTCATCTGACCTGCTTGCCCACATGTTGTCATCAAAACTTGATTGTCAAGATAAAAGGTATTACTTTTGGTATCCCAGTACATCTATGCCTGAAAATAATATCATCATCTCTCTGAATTCAGTTAAATGAATTTTCTTTACTTCTTGCCCTGAATTACTGCATGTTGTGTTGCAGTCTATTGGTAAAACTGTCATATAATACCCATGAGATGCCTGTGTTTCAATGATGTCTTCCTGTATATGCAGCATGCAAAATATATGAGGGTTTGGGGACTGAAAAGAGCTACAATGTTGCCCATGCTAAGCCTGTTCAGGTACTGGGTAGTGAAGTCAAAAACTGCAGCCAAATAGTTTCCTTTTTGGAGCAGGATGGTAAAATTAAACTCCCATAGCACAAGAATCTTCCTTTTTCCTGCATTTTATACAGTATTCTGTACATTTAGAATTTAATACCATTTAATGTCATAGTGAATAGGAGACTTACAAAGGTTAAAGAGGTCAAGTAATCAGCTGTTTCTACTAGCAGGACTCCTGTCAGTAATAATTAGCTGTGTTCTTTGTTTTTTGGGATGTCAGAGAAAACAAAGTTATATGTAAGAGAAAAACATAAATAAAACAGTAAAAAGTGACACTGAAAGTGAAGGAATGGAAAAGAGCAGTAGTAGTGTCACGTGTGAGGGATAATAAATGGGACAAGCTGAGGAACCTAACAGTGAAACACTTGCAGGACGGTGGGGTTGTTTTGTTTGTTTTTCCAGAAAGAAAGGAGAACCTAACAGAGGAACTTCATGAGAGAATATGGTTATGATAGGGCCCACAAAGCTAATCTTGAAAAAAGCAGTTTGTATTGCTCTGGAAAAGACAAGAAAAAAAAACCAACAAAACAAACAAACAAAACCTGTCAGAAAACTGAAGCTGAGGGGTTTATTAACTGAGCAAAAAAAAAAAAGAAATTTTAACAGTAGTCCAAATGAAAGCTGGGGGAGTACTTCCAAAGGAGATATAGAGAAGGAAGCAGCCCAATTTAGGCGTAGCCAGAGAGAGATTAGAAGCAACACTTTGTTCTAACTGTTACAATCTGATAAGTTATAGGAAAGAATGGAGGAACAAGTCTTTAGTGATAGTGAAAGGAAAGATTTGGGAAGATGAGTTGAGGAGCTCTATTTCAGACATACTAACATTTGACTAGGCAGTCCAGAAACCTTTTGCCCAGAGATCTGAGAGAAGACTAACCGTTTTGTCCAAGTTGGCCAGAAGTCTAGACTGAGTTGTAATGTAAGTTGGCAAGATAAGTAGAAACATGGGTTTAAATCAGTATAAATAATGTAAAAAACTGGGGCAGATTTTAATACAAAAGACTGGACTGAAAGCATTACATTTCCACCAATATATAACTCTTCTCTCTTCTTTAGTATTCCAGTCAACAGCACCATTGATGCCTTAATGGAATGTCCTTTTCATACAGCATACACAACAATTGATCTTTCTGCTCTCTAATTTATTAATTATAAATATTTATGAATTATTTAGTAAAAAAATATGCTTGTTTAGAGCAGCTGATGAGGTGCTGAGTTATTATAGTGCCATTAATGAACAAATCATAAAACAGAAATTTCAATGTGCTAAATACCGATAGGGAAATTTAACTATTAGAGTCACTTGAAATAACTGTTAGGCATTTACAAGAAAAGAATTTACATGATTCAAGTGATAAACTTTTGTAGTGTTCACAAAGGTGTATGTTAGAAGAAAGTTAGGGGTATATGGTGGTGAGACAACCATGTGTCCAGTAGATGCTGGTCAATCTCATGTCAGTCTAATGTCAGATTTACCCACAACTACACTGTCATAGTATTTCAGATGTGTTATTTCCTGTTCCAAGAGTGAGGGTGTCATCCTTCAGAAAGCTCTGTCTACTAACAACCTGAATATACTGATTATTAACTTTCACTTGACTTCTCTGAAGAATGCAACTGCTGAAGAAAAATTGCTTGGAGTAGATGAAGTAGATTTAACCATGAGGAATGAATCAAGGGTGCAAGCACAGTATCATGCTTTCGTTTTCATTTCAGAGGGGAATGTCCTCTCCTCTGTCATTGAATCTGTTCAAAGGTGGAATAGAGTTTTGAGGAAGCTAGTATTGTTTTGGTCTTTGAATACTCATTACCAAACAATACCTACCAAAGGGAGGACAATTGTAAAAGGGAGAAAATTGGACCATGTGTAACTACATGAGTCTTTTCTGCCTCTAGAACATGTACTGCTGTTAATCAAACCATGCTTTAAGAAATAACAGGAAACAAACCAAGAGCATGTCACAGGACTGGCTTCGTGCTGTGTCTCTAAAAAAGCTAGAAGACGGTGAAGAGGATGGTACGTTGCAAGAGGTGCTACCACACCTTTCTGAAGGGAATGATGATACTTCAGTGAGTCGTAAACCCTTTGCAGCTGGTGAGAATGATCTTTTATCTGCAGGAGGAAGGGAGAGGCAAGTGTAAAGGTTACTCATGTTTTAATTCACAAGGTCTAAATAGCCAATTTGCAAAGTGACAAGCCGGTAGGTCCCAGACAGCCATGACTATGCTACCATAAAACTGAGGAGCTGGAAAAACTAACATCCCCCAGTGGAAACAATTAAGAGGTGAAAACAGTTTCACCCATTCTGAGCTATGGATTTTTGCCAGTATTTTGGAGGTATTCAGTGTTCAGAGTTACAACCATGATTGCAACAAGCCAAAAGGGAACAAACAGACTGTCATGGCAGCACCAGTCAAGGAAGGATGTTTTTATCAAGTTTCTCACCACCAAGGGAAAACAAGTTTAATTCCAATGGGCAAACTGCTGTCCCAGTCAGATGAAAATGAGTATACAAGCAGGTGGCTGGTGAAAGAAGATAGTAAAGAAAGAAGTACCTTGCTGCTTCATCCATTCAGTTACTGTGTTTGGCTATTATTTTCAATTTTCATTGCCATTAATACAATAGTTCTTACATTTTCTCTCTGTTGCTCTTAGCAACCTCAAATAGAATAATACTACGGTATCTTCCTAGCTCTTCCTGTGAATTCACAGTATTTCTATTTCATGCTGTGTGCTTAGGGTTTAATAATCTTTTTGCCACATAGAAAAGCTTAACTTAAAAACATGTGGCCAGTTTTGGATCTTACCTCATACCTCCTGCCATACAAAGTATGCACTGCGTTCAGAATTTGCTCTGGTATAACTGATTGGTGTCTAATGAAAAGTATTCAAAAATATTAAAAAGGGGAAAACCAAAAAGAAACCCCACCCATCCTCCTTGTTTAGATGGTAGTGCATTCAGATAAAACTTGTGAAAATCATTCCTACAAACAGTCCTTAATTGTACTACCTTCCATTCTCTTAGGATACTCAATACTTGATTTCTTTTAGTCCTTTAAATCAGATAAAACAAAGGCCTTTGAGGGCAAGGTGAATAAGGATGCATTTATTGTGGTATGGGGATCCATTGTTTTTGTTCTTTTCAACAAGGATTAGCTGTGAGGTAGCAATGTGTCAGTTTCCCGCCTCTGGCAATAAGTATTACTACAAGCATAGGATGGATGACAAGTGGAACTTTGATTGATAGACTTAATGATGAAATTCTGCAGTTTGCTTGGAAGTATTTTAAGCTCAGTCATCATTCCTCAGCTCTCTCACAAGTACCTACCAAAGAGGCAATGGCAGACTTTAAAAGTATGATTTCAGCTGCTCAGAAAGAAGCTTCTTTTTATTTCCCCTTCAGCAGCTGCAATGTTTATGTGCAGAGATAAAGACATTGTGTCATATAAGCAGAGGACATTCATAGAAATGCACTTCAGCAGCATTTCATCACAAGCAGCACAGCTTTAGCTGCATTTCACAGCTGATGTGTAAATGTGTGATTCCAAATGCATAAAGCACCCACGCCAGCCTACTCCCTCTGCTCTACCAGTCTGCACTGCCTTACAAACCTGCTTACTCCTCAGCTCTATCACAGGTTCTCTACCAGCTGCTCTACCACCTCAATCAAGTATTTTTTTGCAGGTTGTCTGCAATGTACCATTCCCTAGTTCTTCTAGGTTTTGGAATCATTATATGCAGTTTCCATTTATTCTATTAACTGTTCTTCATCCTATAGCATGCTATGGCTTGTGTGCCATGCTCTAACTGCTGACTAATCTGCAGTACAGTAGTGATCTCCAATCTTTTTTGGTCTCACATTCTTATCAGTAGAAAGTTTCGGAGCTTGCACCCCCTATATACGTATATTTATTTCTTCATAAGCCTACTTATGCTACTACATATATGTACTATTGTACTAATATATTGCATGGATTATTAATTGTACACAAAAATATAAATTAAAAAAGGATGATATTAGAATGACAATATTTTAAAATAGTTATTTAATTTTATTTATTCACAGAATGGTAAACCTTTTTGTACTCATTCTTAAAATGTCACCTGTCTTTGAAGGGACAGATTAAGTGTGTTTGTTTTTTTGAAGATATTTTCTAGGTAGCATACTGCTGACAGTCATTTGTCATCTCAGGAAAGGTCAGCAAATTTGGAATATTTGTCTTTTTGTAAAAGAAAAATATGTAACTCTTTAAGTTGGACGGCTCTGCGAAGGCACTTTGCCACAAGATAACCAGTGAAATTCTGTGAGGTACAAAAGATTTTCACAGTCAATGCATACCCCCTCTCCTTGGAAAATGTTGTCAAGAATTTACAGATTAAAAGTTTTGTTCTTAAAAAAATGAACCATATCAATGACAAGCTGTAGCACTTGGAACACTTCTGGCTCCAACTTCTTTGCTGCAGTAGCTTGCCTATGAGTGATGTGGTGAATAAATTTCATGTGTGGTGCTATCACTGCAACCTTACCTTGGTATCCTTTTTTTTAAAAAAATTTCAGTCAAAATGCCTGCTCCACAAGTGACTACGTGTGCACAGTTTTTCCATAAAGCATTCATTTTATTAAAAGACATTTACTATTGAAAAAATATATATATTATCTGGTATATCTTTCATTTAGTGGCTCAGAAATCAAACAAACAAACAAATAAAAGCAGCCAATTCTTCTTGTATTTCATTATTGAAATAGAATCTAGCGAATACCTATCTGAGACATGTTAAAAACAACTCTTCTTTCATCCAACTCCGATGCAAACCTCCCACACTACATAATTTGTTTGAATACTTGTTTCTTAGAATCTTCAGCAATGTTTCCTATGCATCTCCCAGCAGTATTTGCTGACAAAGAATGCATTTTAGTTTGTTGCCATGTTGTTTTCCATGTACTATTCCAGCCATTTTTACCATGGCAGGAAGAACAAGCATTTCACCAGTGCTATATGGCTTTTTTTCTTTCCCTTTTAAGTAAGAAACCTCTTACTGCTAAACATTTGTCATTGTCTTTTAAAGTGCTGGTTTTGATCTTGCATGGGTTTAAACCAGTGAAAGAAGTTCGTATTCATGTTCTGGATGCTTAGTTCTAATTGTGGAGCTTTCATACTATTGTGAGTTAATATCTCAAGGCACAGTATATGTTTAGGGCAAGGTTCATTGCTAAAACCACAGATGAAAATCTGTATTGCAAATAATCATCTTGATAATTTCAAAAATTTTTGTCAGATCAGATTAGATTGCCACTGTTTTTACCTCATAATGTGGCTAATGAAGAGTTTGCAGTAGAAGTAGAAAAAAAAGAAGAGTTGGCTCCACCATTTTCTTATTGTTCACTTGTGTTCACATTATCAGTTTTCTTAGCCTGTGGTTTCTTTGCAGGAATGTTTTTAAGACAGTTGTCCATTTTGTGAGGGTTAGTTTAGTTAAAACTAGTTAATATAATCCATAAATCCACTTAACAAGTCACACGTAAACTGCAATATTACAAAATATGCTGAAAGTGAATGAACAAGTAACAGTAACACTTTGAATGCCTCCAAACCATGGAGCACCCGTTCTTCCCCCGGGACACCTTATGGGCCGTATATGACACAGGACACTCTGACATACTGGCAGTAACATACATATATATATGGTTCCAGTTACTGGCTAAGAATCCTTGCCTGAACAGCAACAGATGACAAATAACATAACTATGAAATAAATGCCAATTGATGCTACAAAACTTTCAACTTACATCAATCATTCCAATGCTTATTGATTAATGGTGTGTTTTCCCAGCCCATATTTCTCAGTATTTGTCACGTCAATTAATGAAGTATTCTCTTAGTGTGAGGAACATATAGAACCTTGCAGGGGAGTATTTGTTGCCCTTACCTTCACTTGTGTATGACGGTAAAACTACTCAGTAAAGTGTTTTACTACAGCAAGGTTTTAGGCCTCTTCGATTCACTTGATGTTCTCTAGCAGGAAAGGGGGCATGATATTGGAGAAGCAGGGCTTTTTTGGGATGTCAGTAAACAAGCCAGGCAAATGGCTTAACAAAATAGCCATTTTAATAAGATAAAGAGAGGAATATAGATAGTGAGCAAATTTGGCATTCCTTCAGCTTCTGGGAACCCTTTCTTGGTGCAGCACTGGGTAGGGCTCAGATATATTTTCCCACAGCACCTTGCCCAGTTCCTGTCTGTGGAGAGTTTCTAATCTCCCTTCTGTTCTGTAGTGCTTTTATTTTGTGTAGTAAACAGAATCATGCATCATCTCCTGACAAGTTCGGAGGTTATCTGTGTCATATCACCCACCAGCACACAGCACAGGCTGGCACAGAGCAATCCAGCAGATTCCCATGGAGTGGCTGCTACTGCTGTTCTATGGGCTTCTCAAGCCCCAAGTACGAGGTCCAACAGAGCCAACAGAGCAGATGTGCTGAGGTTGAGATCACTAAATCCCCAAATACAACATCTGCAACACTCCCAATACAGTAGGCAGGAGAAATCTGTTTCTCTAGGCAGAGAACACGGCTTATATCTAGGGTGACAGTATTTCCATCTGAAGTTTGACAGAAATGGAAAATACTATGAAACAATCATAGATGATTGTTTCCCAGAGATGGTGGGAGCAATAACAGATTTTTCTTAGTTCAAGATTAAAACAAAAACCAGGCAGCACTTTAGATGGTTGGAAGATCAAGAAGGTGGGCAAACTAACTACAGGACTGAAGAAGATCATGAAGTTTGGTAGAATCAAAGGTGGTTCTCCGTTATGTTCTCAAAGTGACTACTGCACAACATTTAAAAATTCATCCAGTTAAATAGAACAAAAATTTATATGAGGTATTCCTGTGCCCAAGTCTCCAACCACTTTGAAAGATAAACTGGCTTGTGAAGAGATCTCCAAAAAGTCAATAGAGACACATTCCATAGTTTCAGATAACTACATTAAAAAGAATGGAAAATACGTTCTTTAGCTGACTGACAGACCATAAAAGAGTGCACTGTTTTCCAGAAAGTGAGAGGAAAAATGTGACTTTTGTATCCTTTCCCTGTGTCGCTGGGCAAGAGGGCACTGACTAATTATGAAATTCACTGTTACAGTACTGTTTCATGGTATAACTCCTTGGACTATACAGAAGAACTCTGAGTAGCTGAGGGGGAAAAAAGCTCAAATTATTTTTCTTGAAATTTTTTTGTCTTGTTAACAAAACAGTTCTGGAAAAGATTGTGTTTTGGTGGAATAATGGTCTTACTTATAAAGAGTGAGGGATAAGGAGGTTCTAAGATTTGCATAGCTTTCAATAAAGTACATGAATGTTACTTTTAGCCAAAACCTAGTTATTGCTTTGACTAATTTTGTTCTCAACAAAGACCCTGAAAGGCATTTATTCTTTAACAATCTGTACATCTATATTAGAATAATAAGTGAGAGGATTTTGAATTGCTCATTTATCGGCATAATTCGACGTATTTAAAGTTATGGAAACCTAGAAGAAAGAGCTGAGATTGGAATGTGAAACCAGTGTTTTTCAGCCTATAGAGGATTGTATGTATGGTCTAAAGACTGGGGAATGGCACTGTAAATTAATATATACGTATTAGTCACACACCCCACAGCATATATGTATATATGTGTGTGTGTATGTGTGTATTTATATATATATACCTGTGTGTGTATGTATATGTGTATTTCTAAGTCACTGGCTAATGAGAAGCAAATTACTTTGAATGTTTATGGACCAGTGTTCTCATGAGAAAGAACAGATAACTTTGGTATTTGCTGCCTTTGAAATTTGTAGATGATAAATTCATTATTTTAATTATAATCATTAACAGTTACAGAGGATGCTTTGCAAAGCTTTGCATGGCCTTATGGCTGAAGATTATAAATGGGCAATATTCAGTTCTTAAAGGGTGTTGTACTGAAGGTGGTCTACTATTATCTTTATGAAATATTGACTACAGAACTAAGACTTACTGGTAAGTTAGGTAGTATTATATTTGTTGTGTGTAGATTTGTTTATTGTTCTAAAAGTGGCAATTTTATAAAACTAAAAATCATTACATCTTGACAGAAAAAAAAAAGGTAGTGGGATAAAGCCATAATTCCACTGAATCCTGCACCATTAAAATATCACTACGGCTAGAGGTTAGAAGAATTTACCCTCCTTCTGCTTTTAATGTCTTCACACATGGTAGTATGGCCAGGTTCATTTTAGATTTAGGAAGAATTTTGATTTGTTAAATCCTAATCCCACTTTGACATAAGGATCTTCTAATCCTTATGATCTCAAGTCTGAATAAAGAAGTGCTGATAGTGATTTGGGTTGGGAAGCCAACTGTTCTGTTCCATTGGTAGTTTTATATTGTTTCTACAATCCTCTCTCCAAATATAAAATTATGAGGACAGCATTCCAAAAACAAACAGAAACTCTTGGCATTTTTGTGAGAAGGCCAAGGTTTCAATTCATTTGTTATACATTGCCTTTGTTCTTTGAGTTTTCAGTTATACATACATTCTGTTTTATTTCCCAGCATTGTGGAGAATATTGAGAAAATGGCAAAATTTCTTTTCAGTGGTTATCATCAAACAAGTGTTAGATTAGTTTCTAGGGTTTTCTGGAGAACTCTCTATTTTGAGATGGTCTCTGTCTGTAATTGTAGTGGCCATTTGATCACAAAAGGTGTGAGGGACAGATCCCCAGGGAGGAGCAGAGAACAGTCTCGCACCTTGAAAACTTCACGCTGGATGAAATGTGCATAGGTTACTCTAACATGTCTTTTAAGGTAGAAATACTTGCATTATAGAGAGAGTTGTCAGGTTTTTATTGTATTTGTCTTGAAGGAAAATAAAGCATTTGCCCAGGGGCTGTATCCTGGGGGTTCTTCTCTTCAGCAGCTTGATTGCCTCAGAAGAAAAGCTCTACCAAAGTTGATGTTACTTTCCCTCCATGTTGAAAAAGGTTGTGTGACACCAAAGGGATGTGGAAGGATAGGGGAAAACTCTCTTATTTCTTGCTCCTGAGTGTTGTGGACAAGCCCATACAAATGCAGTTATATACTCTGTGGGTCTGTGAGTGCCATAGTTTATTTTAAATGGGTTTTCAATTTATCTGAAATAAATGCTAACACTATGAAATTGCTGTATTAGTGGTCCTAAAGGAAGTGACAGAATAGGTACTTTGCAGTTTATGGTAGAGCAACTGTCTCCATCTCTGTCCAAAGATTTTAGCATTTTATAACAAATCTCAAATCTGTTGCATAATTTTCAGTAGCAGGTAGTGGTACTACTCTGTGTGAGTGCTACAGGAGGTTATGCTTCTTCCATCATTGTCTTGAATGTTCTCAGAATTGCATGTGAGAAAACTTCCTCCTATGTGCTATGAAGGGCAAAATTTTTGCCTTTGTATAGAAAACCATAGATGACACAGATGAAGCCACAAATCATTTTCTCTATTGTGTTATCTGAACTGCCTACACCCAAGAGTATTTTAGAGAATCAGAGGCATGAGGATGAAGCAAAACCTCCAACCTATGCAGGTTTTCTCCTGTTGTGTGTTCTCTAGTGCTTTGAATCTGTTTTTGTCTGTGCATAACCTTCATCTTCTTTCCAGAATCCTTGTAGCTCTGAAATAAATGTCTGGGTTAAAAGATTATCCTTTCAGAAACAAATGAATGAGTGCTAGAAAGGCAGTGGATCTATAGTGGAAAAAAAGTAGAGGACATAGAGACTGGTAGAAAGAAGCATTCAAATTGCAATCCAATAAGAATAGCAGCTAAGGATTTAGAGAGCAATTATGGAGGATAGCAGCCCCATCTTGTAAGAAGTCTATAGTCTGGGATAAATCAGAACACGATAAAATTTTCATGATAAATCTAGCAAGTGAGATTACAGAGCTGATTGGACTGGAGCCCTTGTAGTGTGATTCTGCAAAATCAGGTCTCCTCTGCTTTAGCCAAAAAGGTGTAACTTACTATAATATTTAGGCTTTGCTAGTGTAGGCCTGCAATTCCATGCATCACTAGTCTTGATGTGGTTTTTGGACTCTTTCTTTAGTCTAAATGAAAGAAAAATCTTACTCTCCCAGAAGGTCAAATTGAGGGCATCTTTTTTTGAGTAAACTGGGAAAAAGTGAACGCTTTTTCTCCCATCTTTTAAACTCTAAGTATCAAAAAATTATTTGTATCTCAAGGAAACAAGACTAACCAGTTCATAATTGCTTCTGGGGAAGTAGAGGCCTTGCCAATGGCAGAATTACCTGGGAAGGAATTGGTGATAGCTGTCACCTGTTGGAGACAGAGAAATAGGCAGAAGAAGACAATGTACTCTTCTTGCATCAGTTCTTACGCCACACTGGCTTCAACCTGCCATCCGTAATAGTAAAAAGGGCTCCCAAGGCAGTATATCTACAGTTTCTGTATTTATTAGGTATGACCAAAGTTTTAAAATCTGAAAGATGTTAACCAGAGCTGAGAACCTATAGCCTGAGAGAGTTTCTACTGGAAAACCAGGTTTTCTTTTTATTTACGGAGCAGTCACCTTTGCCTCTTGAAAATTTTGAAGCAGTTTATCTAAGGTTCCTGCTGAGCTTGATCTAGATCTAGGAAATGAATAAGTTTTGCTTAGACCATGACAACATGCCAGCTTTGCTTTCAGACTTCTTGTCTTTTTTTATGCTGAGTAGCTGCAGTGTGCCCCCTGCAATGGGAGTACCTAGCTCAGACTAGCACAGCAGAGGCAGAGCCTGCCCTTAGCATGAAAAAATAATGATCAAGTTATTGGGTATTTACTTACTCACTCATTAAAAGTAATAGTTGAGTATCTCTGGGTTGAGCTTTCCAAAACAGCAGCAAGGGAACAGCAAGCACTAGGTTGGGATATTGAATTATTTTTTCCCTGTTTCTTTAAAAATATGTTATTTTTTATCCTACACAGAATTTCTACTAATAGGAAAGATATACTGTGTTTTGAAAGGCTTTGTGGTTATTGTCTAGTAGTTAAAGTCCTCAGAGGACCAGACATGAAATTGATTCTGGGAAGGCTTGCTGATGTCTTTACTGCAAGCTTCAGTCTGAAAGAGAGGGAAAGACATGATTTCACCCTAAGGGCAAGCATGACACCAACTACCTGTGGGACTGTAGCTTTTGGTGTACCTCTAGTATCAGTTGTTTCATAAGTTGAAGAGTGAGGATATAACTACTCAGAACTGTTAAATACACTAAATAATATTTTGTAAGGGGCAGCGTTGTGCAAGCTAAGGCCAAATCCCTCCTCATTAATTTACACTCTGTTCTTCTAAACCTCCCCTCTGAGGTTTCATTTAGCTATCGGCTACTTAATTTCAGATCCTGATACTAGGCTATTATAGTTTCTGTGCTGCATTGCTGAGAACATACATAAAGGATGAAAGATCTTTTAGAGATGCAAGATATTGCAATTACATTTAAAAAATACTGAAAAACAAATGTCAAAAAAGTCAAATGCTCATCCTTGTATCCAATTATAGCCTCCTCAGGTCAATATTTTGTACAACCTCTGAGAAGTAGGTGTGTTCTAGACTCACAGCCATTTAGCTGAAGACAGAGTTGTGGTGTCTTGAGCAGCCTGCCTTGTGCATAAGACAAATATGTGATAATAATTGTGATTATTTATGAACTTAAATGCATGTAAGCCAGACAGCTTGCTTTGCTTAATTAGCAAATGTGTAGAATCTCACCTTGAAATTCCTTATCTATAGAGATGCTGAGCTGCTTGGCGCTTTCATTTGCAGCATCAAATTGCAATCCCAAAAAGAATTGTAGAAATCCACACTCCATGAAATTTATTAATACTTCAGTTTGTACCTGTCAGAAATTGTCCCTGGATTGCCTAGATGCTCCAGGGATCTGTTGACCATGTCCCACTTTTCCTCTAAATTTTCTTAGGAAGAAGGGAATATTAAACCAATACACTGCAAAGCAATATTCTGACACATTTTTTCTGTCTTTCTTTAAAAGTGTGGATCCCTAATTCATGAGACTGCATAATTATATATTTGCTTATGAATAATGCACTGTGTGGGTTTTTGTTCCCCATTCTCCACCTCCTTTTTCATTCTTGTTTGGATGCATACTGTAATTGAGCTGCCTCCCAGAGGGCCCTCACAACACCCCACAACCAACTGTATGAAATCCTCACATCTTGCATACACCCTATTTCTCTCCCACACCCTGGCTCTGAGGATTTAAAGAGCCCTCATTAATTAACACTGAACCTTGCAGAGTATGCATGAATCATAGCAGCTGTGGTTAGGGACTGAAATTTAATTAGAAGCACATATTAGGAAGGTGATTTTTTGAAGTTTCAAACTGCAAGAGGTAGAAAGTTAGTTAAAGTATGTTGCCATTTACAAGTGGGGGAGGATGTAGTTAAGTGTGTGATGGTACCAGTTTTCAAAGACAGAAAGATAAAGCTAGGAAAAGCTATGTCTCTTTTTCAAAGTCACTTCAAGGAAGGTTTTACCAAAATGATTCATGAGGTTTAGTATTGCTATTTAGAATTTGATGCTGACTGCATCAAAATCCAATGAGAATGCAGTACATCAAAAACTAGGATTTAAAAAAATAAATACAGGGAAGTATACCAGTAATATTACTACATAATGTTATTATCTCTCTGTCCCAGTATTTTGATTAAGATAAGATGGGCAGCTGCCATACCGCCTGTTTATGGAGGGTGGAGATGTCACACAATAGATTTAAAGACTTGTTTGCTACCAGAAAACAAGGCTGTGGCATATTTGATAACAGCACCTATGTCTTAACTACCTTTCTTGTATTCAGAGTACTGTCATTTCATTAGGGTCTTTGTAGCTCCTGGCATATTTAATCTGTGGGTCTTGTTTTGAGTGTTATTCACATAATAATTTATGTGAAAAACCTAAATGCTTCTTTGAGATTGTTATAAAAAAAGTAGAGGAAAATGCATGTATTTAAAATAATTATTGGAAAGTGTGTGGCTTGAGCCACTTGAGGCCAGTAAGCAACATTATGTGATAGCACAGGATGGCAGAGGAAGGTATATTTTGAGATAATACATCTTCCTTAAAAAACAGTGGACCAAAGACCTGCTGGATTTTACACTTCTTTTGGTGTAGTCAGAGGATGACACCAAGGGAAAAGAGCTATGGAAAGAGAAACAATTCAGTTGTAATGTGAGATTCAGCTTGCATACCGTTAGCTATGTTGCATTTTTAGCCCAGTGGTGTTTTCTGTGTTCTGTTTGTAGTCAGTAAAAAAAGATAGGTGCTTCCAGTGAGCAGATCATGACGCTGAGATAAATCGGTTAACTCTCACTCTGAAAGTGCTACTACTGAGTATGGGAGTATTCTAGGCAACAAATTTTGAATAGATGTCTGAATCCGAGTGGCTAAGTCTGTGAGAGAAACCCCATTTTTCCATATAGAAAAGGTACTGAAGAACCTGTCCAGCTGCAGACAGCTGATCGTTCAAAGCGATGTACTACTGATGTGCTTTGTTCTTGTGTCTGTCTCTTCTGTCTTGCACCAAAGTGTCTGTGCAACTGTAGACAGTGCATACCTGTCTGCTATCTTCATAACTTTCAAAAGCTAAGGAGAGTTTATATTGCTGTGTGCTTATATATGCAATTCCTGAAGCACTTTCCAAGAACACTTAGAAAACTGTACTGGCCTGACATATTGGTCAGATTATGTTATAATTGAGTTCTACATTGCTTGAGTAAACGTTTCCTGTTATTCAAAGTGATATTTGACATTACTATGTGCATTTAAGGATTTGTGACATTCCCTCTCATTTTGGTAGCAGTGCAATTCATCTTTTCAGATAGATCAATGAGTCATGCTTGCATACTGTGAGCATGGTATTTACAATTCATGGTGTGAGGTTCTGATACTCACCATGTCTCCCATACAGGATTTACTCCCACACACAGTGATAACTCTTACGTTTTCCGGAACCATTTAAGGAGATGGATGACTTAACATCAATATTAACAGTTTCTATGAAAGTGGGTTGAATTTTCATACAACAGCAACCTCCAAAATTTAATAATTCAAGTATCAGTTAGATGTGATCTCCATACTTTCAATACGTTCTCATTTCTCACAGTTACTTTACTTGGGAAGATGAAGGGAGAAGTTTCTTTTGTTTCAAAAATTATAAAATTTACACTTGGCTAAAACTGTGGAGAATTTAATCTATGCTAAAGTCAAGTGTCATTAGAAAAGTGCAGAATGACCACACATCTAGTTGGAATCATCAGCTCTGCAAATCATAGGGCCCGTTCCTTGAAATTAAACAGAGTTTTCAAAAGAACATTGTAACAAAGGACACATTCTGAAGAAGTACAACCATTAAAATTTGACACAGCTGTCCTCTGATGTGTAGTGACCCTGACTCTGTGAACAGAGTTGGTGTAATGAGCTGTCTACACAAGTGAAACAAGCTTTCTGGAGACTAGGTGGAGCAAGCATTGCTGTCAACCACATTAGCATTGATTTCACCTATATTTCTTCCATCACTTACTGGGGGTTTTTTGCATGAACCTGAGTGTGAAATGCTGACTTTGGCTTTTCTGGGGCAAGTCTTAAATAATAAAAACAAACACACACGCAAACCCAAAGCAAACCCAACAGGTAAATGTGAGTTTCATGTTAATTTCCACTGTAAATACTGGATGCTGTATTTGGGTTTGGCTGTAATCTTGCTTAATCCAAAAAGCTCTGGTAAGTGGGAAGGGAACTAAAGACCATTCTAGAGGCTATAGGCTAAAACACTGTCTTGCTGTCAGAGCTGACACAAAAATGGGGCTTCAAATTGGTGTTGGTAGGAACCATTATTGAAGATGATCTATTTAAGACAGATGGTAAAACTGACATTCCAACTGTGCTTATGTTCTTTAAATATCTCTGTGTGTTTTTCAGAGCAGAAGGTGTGCTAACCCTGCTTCCTTGGCCCAGTTCAAATGGGGCTGTAATCACTTGGCACCTAAAATTTAAACCTGTACTTTCCCATCATGGCATTTTTCCCGGGCTAATAGTTTTTTGAGTGGACTGACTTCACATTGGCAGATTGATTCCCAGGCTCAAATTGCTTAAACATGTTTTATTGCAAATTTAATTTGTGTCTTACTTATTTGATAACCATTATGCCATGTCTTGGTTTCAAAGTGTGTCAGAATCCTTTGTGGTGGTCTTTGTGCTGTGTATGTAAGGAACAGAAAGTTTTATTAAACAGTGATAATACTACACTGTACTACAATTTAGATGTTGCTGGAATTTCAGTGTGTTATTCTGTAACTGTTTTCTTCAAAGAACTTATTTTGAGAACAAAAATATTGAAAATTTCCTACCTTCTCTGTTGATTGGTGATTTAAACCATTTCTTTTCTGCTGCTTCCCTCCTTCTGAGACTTCTGTTTCCTTGTCTCTTCCACCAGTGTCTTTTTTCTGTCTGATCTACCACTAACCAAGTCCGATTTGAAGAGAAACCAAGGGTTACCTGTTCTGCATCCCATTGTGTTACTTACTTGTATCACATAGCCCTTCTTTTACGCTATGACTGCTGCCCTATCACTGAGTGTGGCAAGGCCACTTTCCTGATGGTTTCTGCTTGCTTTGTCACAGGATAAATTATTACTCTTAGCAGTATCAGTGTTATTAGTGTTGATTTTGTTTATTACGTTTTGAATCTTGAACCTTCTTTCTATTCTCTGTTTTGTCTCCATTTATTTGGTATCTGAAATATTATTACAGAGAATGAGACAGGAAAGTCCTTTTTTATTAACTGCAGTGCTTTCCTCTGTTCATACTGCATTGTCTGTAAACTGAATCAAGGAACAGAGGGGTTTTTTTAAGATGAGATTTAGATTCCTTTATGGATTAGACACTGGATGACAGAGAGGGGGAAACAAAGAACCTGTTGTAAAAAAAAAAAAAAAAGCGTTGTTGGAGTCTATCCTCTTTTGTTTCCTGCTTTGTATCCCTTTCTCTCTGAAAACCATTACCAGTGAGGTGTTCTATTTTCCTCCATCTGTGTGGGTGGGGAAATTGGATGCCTGTTTCTATCCCAGTGTTGATAGCTTTTTACTTCTGCACCCAAGTGGCTATCCAGACTAGTGTGCGCATATGACAGGAGGTGCCATTTGGCAAGCACTGCCATCCTTCTTTTACTCCCTTTCTGTTTTTGTAGCATTTCAAAAAGGCCAGTTGTATGGCACTGGCAAACACAATGGAAGTCTGGCTCTTCATTTTAGGACGTGCTTGCATGGTTTGCCAGAAGGGCAAACAAATCCCACAGGCCTTTTACCTACACAGACACAATTATTCAGAAACCAGTGAATGGCCCAGGCAACAGGAAAAAATATCCTTAAAAAATTAAAAAAGAGGGGGGAATTTCTGTTGAGTAAGACTGCACACATCCTGGACCCTTAAATTTTCTCAGGCTAGTATAATGGGGCGTGGCAGGTGTTAGCCCAGAAGATACACCAGAGAATTTGGGGCACACCTGTTTTTTAAGTGTCCTTCCAGCTCTTGATTGTGACACTAAATGTACTTTCTTCAGACTTCCAGACTTCAGGTGATGCAATGCAACCCAGGATAAGTTACACATATCTGCAAGGTTTGGCTCAAGTTCTAGGTAGTGATTTTATTATAGTATTTTTTCTAAGGTTTTGTATTTTAAGAGTATAAGACTCATAGCCCTTGAATGCCTGTTGCGCCACCGTCTTTCCTTCATAGACACTAATAGGTGCCTATAATAGAGATAAGGACCTTCCCTCAAACTGACTATGTTTATCTCATGCCATACTTGTACTTTTGCTCTTTTACTATTTAAGGAGACAGCTGAAATACATAGTGGCCCATAAAATTCTTCTTCAGGCCAAGGCACTGGAATAGCACTAAAAATTGACCAACGTATCTTTGGGGCAGTGATGTTAGAGATAAGAGATGGGAAACTGTTTTCCCAGCATGAGAACTTCTAGGATGAGATAGGGGTAGCAGTTGTTCTTACATGATATCAAACCCTATGGTTTGCAAAATGAGTGGGATATAAAAGAGATAGTACTTTGCTGCCCAGGGAATAGACTAGGAGAAGTGAACAGCAGGTAACCGTGCTGCTAGCAGAGAAAGTGAGAACACTTTTTGGATTACTCATGCCATTGTGGGAAGAAGAGTACAGAAACAGCTGGTAAGCTGTCAGGTTGATCTTAAGGAAATTTGAAATGTCTTCTGGTACTTTAGTACTGAGTTATTTGGAGGAAGGTATGGAGACAGGGCAAGAGAAGACAAGGTGGTTGCACCTACTATTAGTCTTTTTTTTCTCTTTTCAATATACATATGTGTCAAAATGTCCTATTTCTTTCTTACCCACTCTACTAAACTCATACACAACCATGCTGTCTTCCAAGCCTAATTTTTCATATCATAATTTTACCGGGTTGACCAGGTTGATTTTAGTTTAAACTGTGTAAATGGTTAGATTGGTGCATTCTGCAGAGAAGAACACAGATCAGTAGAGGACAACCAAACACGTGATCATTTCAAACAGGTCTGGGTTATCTATGGAGAATGTACAGATAGACATTAGATTAGGAGCACTTAGGTGGCTTATTTATCCTCTCCCCTTGCCATCTCTTAGATATATTAATAAGAACCTCAAGATGTCTACTGCTGTGAAGAAAGGGTATTTCTTAGTCTTTCCTTCTTTCCTTTTTATTTGTTTGTTCTAATCTCTGAATTTTAAATCTTCTCATGGTGTGCACAGGACCAAAAGGGATATGTGTGGCTCAGTGATTTCCTGTTAGTAATATTCTTCCTTTTTGCACACTGAGATCATCTTGCTTGTGACACATTGACCTTATATTTGTCCCAGCAGGGACAAATAGAAATGTAATGATCCTGCTCTGGTAAGGAATAAATTTTAAAACTCATCAGATTTACACAAGTACAACTGCTTGTGATGAGATCAAGGTAAGGAAAAAACAGGTGCTCCTTTGCCTTTCTCTCTTCTACCTTAGCTCTTAGCAGCCCCATGTCTACTTAAACTAGACCATATCCCAAAGTGAGTTTGCTGCCCTGTCTGTGTGGTTTGTTTTTTAGTCTAATTATGTCAGTAGGGAGCTCTCAGGGTTGGGGGAGGAGTAATTTTTTTGTAGCTTCCATTCCTTAAATACTTTTTCTGTTTCTTGCATCTTACATATTTAACCCATGGATATACTGCCAAATCTCTGGAAATTTTTTGTTCCCGTATGTGTTCCTTCCCTCTTTTGGATCATATTCTCTGCTACACAAGTTGTTACAAAACACTTTATGCAACATGAATACTGCCTCTGTTGTTTGCATCGCTCACAAAGCCAAGCCGGCTGTTCTTTTGCCTTGCCTGGAATGGGATCCCCTTAGAAATAAATACACTTGGCTTGTGCTTTGAACATCTTTCCAGCACTGATATAAGGCTTTGCATGGCTTTGGTTCATTTGACATGAATCATCCATCCATCAGAGATGTGTCACAATCTGGAAAATTTAAGAGTTGAGTCTGAGCAATGACTCCCTTGTAATCAAATGAAAAAATAAAAGGAGGTTGAATATCTGCCTCGCCTATGCACATCTTGACAAAGTACTATCAAGGGCAAAACTGGATTGCATTGCAATGCCATAGGTGTGAATATTATTCTTCGGACCAGTGGTTCATCTAATCAGCATCCATCTGGACATATTGTAGGATCCAGGGTCGATGATGCTACAGTGATCTCCTCACAATCAGACATATTTGTGGAAATATTTTTCAAAGTCTGCCCCTTTAAGTGATATTACTTGTTTTGGTCCCAGATAAACTTATGTTCTGCCACTGTTCAGTTTCTGACAAGTTTTAATGTCGAAATTTGCCTATGTCAGAAATAGGTAACAACTGAGCAGAGATTTCAGGGGAAAAAAAAGTAATTTACAATAAATTCCTGAGTATTTCAAGTTTTCAGCCTGAGCGGTTTTGCTGTGTCACTCATTTAAGATCTTTGTCCCATGTTGTATCTCCTGTTTAGACTTTGACAGGTTGAGATGCGCACGCAGGGACCCTTTTCTTGGTGCTTGCAGTTAATTTGGAACTCAGCAGTATATATGTAGCTATTAGTTATTTTCACTGTGCATTTCTTTGCTTCTGTCAACAGTAAATTTAATTTGCCATTGTGTAAAGAATTTTCATACAGCTTCTACTAAGAAATAAATAAGTTTGTGCCAGCTGCAGATTTGTTTCTTTTTTATTTACCTCCTTTTCCACAACACTGACAATTATGTGAGATGGGGCTCCTTAAGCAGAGTGCATGCATTGTTTTCTTTGTCATATTGAAAAAAAAACCAGAATTTTGATCCCATTTTCTGTTTGCTGCGTTTCTATCAGTTTTTAATTTTTTACAGCACTTTTTCTCTTGTTATGATTTTTATAGAGCCATTTGGTAAAGTGCTTCTTTAAAAGGCTCTTTCAAATTCTGACACCTGTTTTCTTTTATCTGGTGTTTTGTTGTATCTTTGTAGATCCGAGTCCTAGTACATTTGATTGCTTATAGAAAGAGTATTGGATTTATATTATCATATTTTAATAACTTCTGACATTTATTTCTGTTAAAGTGCCTGACAGTGAAGTAAGGTTTCATTAAAGAGGTACTAAAGAGGTCTATATGTTACTTTCCACTACTATAGTGGCTGTACTCTGTAGGATAATGTATAATGATAGCATAATTTTGCTAGCAAATCGACTTTCCTTTTAAGAATGAAGTACAGAAGTAAATGTTTTTAGGATCACCACAGTTTGTATTTTATTCGGTGAATAATGTAAGTTAACTGTTTATGTATCTTTTAGTAGCTATTGCAGCTCTTCACAACTGTTTACAAAGTAAACTGTACAACACTGCCATTAAATGGTAGCATGTCATTACTCCTGTGGTAAGGATAGGGAAAATCCAGACCTGATAACATGGCTTTCCCACCTTTTGTGCTCCAATGCAGTACATTTGTGTGAAGTTCAGACTGAAGATAGTTAAAGTTTCTTTTAAAGTTACCATTTGCAGGATCAAAGTGAAAATCCTTGAGATTGGGTTATGGCTCTAGACATTTAAAATCAGCTGGAGAGTCATTAGAACCTAAGTTGATTGCATTCAGAGAGCAGGGAGTGTACATGCCCTTCATCAGCAGTGACAGTGGGAGACTTGAGTGGCTTCTCAAAAAATGAATTAGGGCTCTTCTGCCAGTACTCTGAAACCCCCTTTCTTCCCACTTGCTTCTTCTGCAAATCTTTGCAGTTCTCAAAGAGACAAAGTCTATTTTGTTGATGGAGACACAACGGTGGAATAGATGGAAACTGAATTAAGGGAGGATGCAGTACCAAATGCAGTAACCAAATACTAAGGGAAAAATGAATGAGAACATGAAGTTGTAGAACACGATGTGGAATGATTTATGCTCAGAATTTCATTCTGCACTTGACTAATATTAAACTGTGAACAGTGTTCCCACTACTGATTAGGAAAGGGGCTTGGGTATACCATTAACAGAGGGAAAAGTTAAGTCAGTGAAAGATTCTGAATTCCTTCCTCAGCTTTTGTGTAAATGGGAGGGGAAATATCAATATTGGCAAATATTGTTTCTTTATGGCCACTGAAGCTGTTTGACCCCTGAAAGTTCATCTGGCTGGGGAACTAACTGAACCATAGCATCTATTTGGATTTGAAAACACATGATGGATTTAAAGCAGGAAGAGCTTTTTAATGAGAATTTCTGGTCAGACCACAGACACTTCACAAAAATTTGTAAAGTATCAACGAAGCTGGAAATGAAGGTACAAAACTGAGAATAAATTGTATGTCCAAGGTACTTTTGCTTAACTTTAGAGATGAGAAGGAGTTCCAGCATTATAGTAAAAATATCTGACTAGGCAGATCAGATTGGGCAAGAGTTCTATTTTTTCTGATTATTTTTCCATCCTTTCCAGCAGTAAAGGCCTTGTTTGGGAGATCTACTGTGTTTATCACTGGCAACAACAGTAAATGGATAAAGTCAGGCAGAATAATGACTGATCTCTGAAATGGCTCATTTTGTTAACTAAATTACAGGTTGTACTGTGGACAGAGGCAGCTGGCAGGCAGTGTTGCCCAAGCAGCAACCCTCACAGAAAATGAAATATGTACTTGTCTTTCATTAGTGCACACGGGATCATTATCACCATTACCCAAATGTGATGATTGCATGTGTCCCCTGAGAACAGCTGCAGACAGAATGGGTGGACTGAGCAAAGAAACAAGCTACTCTGCTATCAGGAACTGTTCAGCTTGCAAACATATCTGTAAATATTTCAGATATTTCCACCACAATTCTTGGGTGAAGTTTGCATTTATCTGGACTTCTCTGATTCTGGGATCTCTGCGCAGTCTACACTCATTTAATAAAAACATTGTTATTTTCATTTGAAAGAGAAAGAAATTGGGGCAAAAATGCTATTACGCTTCCCGCAAGTTACACAGCAAGTCCCTTCCAACATAAGAGATAGGACTAAGATCTTCTGACCCGAAGCTCTCCGACTGATTTATTAAACCATGACTTCCTTCACAAAAACAGATGACTTGCTGTTTTGCAGTCACTGGACTAAATGCTCTGCCAGCTGTCTCTCTTTATGTGGTGAGCAACCATGTGCTACTGGTGCTTTCATAATAGATCCAATGAGAATTTTCATTTACTCTGTAATAAATCCTATAAGCAAGAATAATGTGATGTTTTCAAAAAGAGAGCATGAGGGAAGCTGTTTACTTTTCTTAGTATTTAATACTTTTCTCTAGTAACTATTAAGATTAAAAAAGCTTCTCTTCAGCAGATGTTAGTTGAGATGAGTGGGCCAAATTTTGAAAATCAGGTTAAGCATTTACTGCTTATGAAAACAGGACCCAAATCCATGATAAAAACTTTTAAGAAGAGCTCCTATATTCAGAATGCTAATTTTGAACACAGAAGTATTATCAATCTGTTCCAGAAGGGGATTTCTAGGCCAGTAACTTTTACCAAGCAAAGCCAACACAAGAAGAGGAAGCAGCTCCCTGTTTGGACTTCTGCAAAAATTTCTCTCTAAATTAATTAGAGAGTTATCAGTTCATTTTATACTCTAGAGCACAAGAATCTTTATTCTTTGTTTCTTGACAAGAAAATTACATCCTTAAAAACTTATCTGTATGAATTTTAACTCCTAATTTAATGGTCTCAATAATATTTTGCAGCAAATATGTGCTGCAAATGTTAGACTGTGAATAAGTGTTGTGTTAAAAAAGAAAGTAAATGGATAACTTAGCTTCATTAGTTGTACGTTAATCAGAAAAATTAATCAAAGTGCTTAACTTCTCAACTTTGTACATTATTTTGTATATCTCTTGCTTTCTTTCACATTTTTATGTTTTCTAGATTGAAGTATTTTAAGTTTTTTGAGACTTTCCTATTACAAAAGTCTGCATAGCGCTACTAGTTTTGGCTTTTAATTCAAGTCTAAGTAATCCCAATAAGGATTATTTTAGATAATAGCAATGTTGTATCATATTGCAATCTGGTTAAATGTTGGTAAGCGATGTAGGTCATTGTGCTACCTAAGTTATTGTTGGCATCCATAAGTTTTCCCTTTATCATGCTTGAAGAATATTCAGTGTTAACACTCCAGCAGCCAACAGAAAGGGAGTTCGTAGAACTGCCCTTCTGCTGCTTAAAAAAAATGTTTACCTGTATCTATGCAGAAGCTTAACCTGTGTTGTGTGGACACCAGCTAGTGTGGCTGTCAGATTGGGTGTGTGCTGATCAGTCCTATGAACTGTTTTTGGAATGTGGGTGCTGAGCAATCCTGAGGTCAGGGCTCCTGCACACACAGCCTGCCTAGCCCTAAAAACTGATGGGTCTGAATCCATGAGCATTGTGGTGATGGTTCAGGCTAACTGAGAGGGCCCTTTTGTCGTGCTGCTCTGCTAATCTGTTTCTATATCTTATTTTCCATTTAATAGTAAAATTAATGAAGTGAAAACCAAGCATCCTCAGAGCTCAGCTATTAACTTAATTAAAAAGAAAATATTTAACATGACATTGTTAAGGTCAGCATCCTCAAATGTGACCAACTGTAGCTTCGAAATACCATTTCAAACGTCTTTAATTCAGCACTCAAGAAAGTTGCTGATTTAATAATCCAGGAAACTTGGCTCTGATCACACGCACTGTACCTTTAGTAACATGAGTCACTGTGTGTTCTCTTTTCCAGCTATCTCAGACACCTGGTAGAGGCACTGATCTGTGCTAGCAGTAGTATTTTGGTACATGGTGTTGATGCTTTTGTGGGTCTACCTCCTCCTTTATTTCCCCATTTTTCCTTTTCATAGCTTCATGAGAGGCTCTTCAGGAAGGAGCAATTCAGACCATTGTTTAAACCCTGGTATACGAGACAAAAAGCACTATAACTTATAAGTGACATACACAAATGGAACTGCAGACTGTTCTCCTCAAAATTGCTTGTCACAGCAAGAAAAGTACACATAAACCCATAGTCAAAAGAGGGAAATGTTCTGAGACGTTAGTGGTCAGGACCTGGTATTGTGGCTTACATCATTTCTGGAAAGTGACTGATCTGGATATACTAGGGCTATTTGAGTTGGACAGAAAATAGTTCATCTTTTTGACAACGAAGAGTAGAAATCCTTGATTTGTGTTCAGTTAGCAAATGTGGCAGGGTTAAGTGCAGGTTCCATTTGTGTGTCAATGCAATGATAGAAAAGTGGCTTTTGCAAATAAACCACAGGCAAATCTCAGAAAATAATGCAGGATACCCAATCTTCCACTGTTAACACGGTTTAAGAAGACTCAGAGGATCAATTTAAAGCAACGGTTTTCAAGCCAAATGTATTTCTAGATAAACATCACTGAAGTCAAAGGAATGGTGCCAGGATTAAACAGTGCCCTAAATTTCTAGTTAGCAGTTGAACTCAATCCACACAGGTAATAAAAAGAAGATGCCCATTCTTTTCTAACTGTTTGGTAGTCTCCAGCAAATGAGTAGAGTCTCAGCCCAACTGATAGTGGTTGGAAAAGTTGCAACTCCTGAAAAACCAGTCTGTTTTTAGTATACACTAAGAATAATTTAGAACTCCTTACTGGCCATCTGTCCTGAAAACATGAAGAGAATGTGTTGTAGGGTTTGAATCTCACTTCTTTTCCTTGAAGTCCTTTCAGAAGGTTCTTTGGCTAGCAGGGGTACCACATAGGGAGTTTTCATTGCTGTTTGTTGCATGCAGTTGGATACTTAAAAAAAAAAAAGGGAGGGGGAGAGAGACTAATTAAGTATTGTATCTTTCATGTCTATAAAATTATCCAGAAAAATGGGGAGACACTTGGCACATCTCCCTCTCTTGCTTTAATCCCGACCGAGACATAGCTGCTGGTTTTTTTATTTCCCTCACCATTTTTTCTTTTCTTTCTTGAATGCAGCTCTTGCTATTAACCTTTCTCATAAAAACAATAAAGCGTCTTTCATGCTTCCTTTCTATTTCAGATCATTCTGTTGGAGAAGTGTTTGCTAGAAAAGGGGACAAGGTTTTCATGTTCCTTTTTCTTCTTGAAACCACCTACCTAGTCTCATAAAGAAAGAAAAAATATAGCTCTGAAGGCTGAGGGAAGTGCATGCCTCCAATACCACCTTTAAGGTTTCAGAGTTGTTAACCACTGATTGTGATACTGAACCCACTACATTAGGGTTACATCTATGTTTAACATGCAATATTAAAAACAAAATCATCCCCAAACACTTTTGCTTGAAAGAAGAAAGTACATCATAGTAAAAGTGAATGATAAATGCATTTTAAAAAGCACCAAAACAATATAAGATTCAAATAACTTTGCCCGAAGAAATGATATTCGACAAACTTTCCCTTGCCACCATGTAACACATGCTTCAATGTCAAGAAAAGTCCTTATTAAAAGGACCACAGTGTATCTCTCTTGATAGTAATTCTTCTTATTGTTCTCTTGAGATAACACTTCCCAAAGTTTGGCAGGGAGCTTAAGAAGACCAATCTCTTTAGCAATAGCCAATGATTGCACTAAGTAAATATTTTATACAAAATTAGAAGGTAATGATGTATCTTTTTTAAGATAATAGTAGGCCCCATTAGTTACCAGTTAAAAGTGGTTATGCTCTGCATGTAATTTCAGTTTGAAAAACCTGCATATTTCATTGTCTAGGAAAGATCAAAATAAATTAAAAACACAATAAAGCAAGTTTTAAACTGGACATATTTTTAGAGTTTGAATGTTTTCCACTGAAGCTAATGTTGCTGTTTGTATTAGAAAATTGTGTCTTCAGATAAAATGAGTATCTAAAGTTTAGGTTTATAAATGGTAAGAACATTTCTGCTTTATCTAATTTTTCATCTTTTCTGCTTCCTTCTTTTTTTTTCAAAGGAAAAGGGATGATGAAAATAAATATAAAATGGAAGAATAAATTATATGTCTAGAAATTCAAATGTTCTAACAAAATTTCAGTAACTAAATAAAGCCACTGTCATTTTTTAATTAATTTTATTAATTTTTATTTTACTACAGAAAAATCTGGGAAGTTTAAAAGCCAGCATGGTGCAGATTTTTTAAAATCTTTGATACTTTTTTTTTTAAACAAACCTGAAATTTCTAACCAGCTGTTATGCTCCCTGAAGGATTCTGTCCAGTTATTGATGGTCCCCTTTCCCACACTGGGACAGTGCTGTTAGTGTTTGAAACTTGTTAGTGAGAAGCTGTGCAAACCCTTCTGAAACTTTGAGAACTGTGACGCAGGAAATCGCTGTGCAGTCAGGCTGACATTTGTACCCATCTATTTAGGGAGACTGCAATTAGGCTAACTTGTGTTGCTGTGTGAAAAAAGATCATCGTGATTTCATGATAGAGAACTGCAATCTGCTTGTTTTATCCGTCCTTTAGCGCTAGTATAGGTTATCTCTGCATGAGGGTTGGTGTTGCATGAATTCCCTCGAGCTTCTTTCAGTTATGTCATGTACTTAATTCTTCTTTGGTACAAGGGCATGAACAATGTTTGGTGGATCAGCTTAAACTTCATATTACTAATTCCAAACCAATTGTATTCATTTTCTGAAGTATAGTCTTCAATTATTAATATTGTAATAAAGTACAAAGCAATTTGAGGATAGTGATATTTATTTAGAGGAGCAGTGAGATTCCACAGAGATGAACAGGACCATTACAAAAAGCAGACACATATGCTATTTTGTTTTGTTTTATTTTTCTCATCTTTTTCCTACTGTAAAATGACTAAAACTAGAATACATGATAGCTGTGAACACAGGGAATCCATACCAGAATTCCTTTTTTCCTTTTCCTGAAGTGGTCCCACATGCATACACATATAGTCTGCCTTGTTTTGTTGGTATTTTCTTTATAGCCTGACAAGGCTGTGTCCCTAGCATTATATACCAATTTGCAGAATAATCTTTTGAATCCTGAAGATGTGTGTTGTCCTCAGGTGCATTTGTTTTGTCTGTGAAAGCCAGTGCTCTTATAAGAAAGAGGTAAATGGCTCTGTTTTCGCTATTATATAATTTCTGATTATTATATAATTATATAATGTGAGGGGAGTGAGGGACTGGAACAGGTTGCCCAGAGAAATTCTGGGTACCCCATCCCGGGAAGTGTTCAAGGTCAGGCTGGATGACACTTGTAGCAGCCTAGTCTAGTGAAAGGTGTCCCTGCATATGGGGGGTGGGGGAGAAACAGGAAATAGATGATATCTGAGGTCCCTTCCAACGCAACCCATTCTGTGTTTCCATGGCATATTTTTAAATTGACAACACTAAAGATTCTACTGAACTGTTTTGTAGTTGCCCTTTAAAAAGTTCTTGAAGATCATAGGCATAGGTGTAGGAGAGATATTGAAAGGATGTGACTCCTCTTTACACTATCATGCATGGGCATAGGCAGACCCATCAGTAGGCTGAGAAAGCAGGTAATTTTTAATTATCTAGTCAATGGTTTCTTATCAAGGGGGTCAGTGAAAAACAGCTTCTTCTCTTTTAATGTAAACATTCAGAAAATATGTGACAAACTGTCCAGTGAAATCATTCTGAGATTTTACCAGACTGCAGAGAAACCACTTCCAGTTACAGTGTAGTTAGGTCTCTTAAATGAAAAGGATGAAAGATGCCAAGAGGAATGAAACTGGGAATATACTTTGAGAAGAAACAAGTCCAAACTCTGGTATGGCAAGAGGGAGAACTGTGTGAGAAGAAAGATTGTCCAGGATTAGTGTTAAAACTGTTCAGGAGGAAAAAAAATGGCAATAACTTTTAATCCCATAGGAAACTAGATCCCAGTTAGTGCAAAAGATTAAAACATTGGCTTCAGTGGCAGCAGTGGCCAGGTGACTCTGTGATGTGCAGGGTATTCTGTTATTCTTCAAGGCCTGAGATGCTGCACTCCAATGTGCCTTACCATTGAAGCTGTAGTGAGTGTCTTGCTCTAGGGACAGCTGCTGATCTTCATTATCTTATACTTCTGTGTGTCCCAGCAACCAAAGCACCCAAGTGATTGTTTTCTAAAGCACTTAGTTATCCAGTAAGGTAAGTTTTTCAAGGAACAAATGGGATTCATAGTGTTTGATGAGACTTTTACCTAGGCCAGCCTCACCAACTGACCCCAGCTGCCTGATTGCATCTGCCAGAATGATTATTGGCTATAGCCCCTTTCCAGCTAAGGCTTCTCGGCTTCCTCTCTGCAGGCAGAGCTAAAAAGCAAGCCATAGGAGTGGAGGTGTGATCCTATAGATGTGGGTAAATGTAGAGGTGCAAAAATGAGGAAGGTGATCAGCAATTCGTTCTGTCAGACTGGCTTGCTAACCACCATGCTGCTTTGATTTTTATTCCTTTTATCAGTATCTGCAGTATCTGCCTTCCAAGCCCAAACTCCCATGCCATATGCTGCCAGTACTGTCCTCCATCTGCATGAAGAGCAGTCACAGACAACAGTCATAATAGCTGGCCACAGACATCCATCACCCTTATTGCTCCTTCAGTTTGTATTTCACAAGATCAGCCTGTTACAATTTAATTGTCTCTCCCAGTCACTTAGTCAGGTGGGTAGATTTTGTAGGAAGGAGAAAAGATGGAGAGTTGGGGCTATAGTTGTATCATTGCAAAGAGATGACATATGGCACATCTTACTCTTATTTTTTTAAACAAAATGGCAGTTCTTTAAAATCTGATTTTTAAAGACTGTGTTATTTTGTGCTGAACATACAGTATCAAGTTAAATCCTTTTTCAGATCTGGGTCCTCTGTAGAGCTTTCTCCTGAACAGAAATGTCAGGGTTTGACCTACTAATTTCAGCAGCATGCTGACAAAATAATGAATGAAGAGAGGAACTCTGTTCTTGTGGTTGGATAATATTTACGAGTGTTGCCAAATCATGGAGTGCTGGACAAAGGCAAGAAAATTTTTCCTTCCAGTATGTAAGCACAAACAGTATAGTCTAAATCATATCAGTCCTGCAGCTCTAAATTCCTTTGTCTGTTTCCGTTCATTAAAAAAAAAAACCAAACTCTTCCCTGGTCAAGGAATGGGCATCTTAGGGCCGTTTTTGTATTGATCTTATCTCCCATGCTCTGAGCCGCCTTTTCCTAATGGTAGTTACAATGATTTACAAATGGGGGATTATCTGTAAAGGTGGTCCTTTGTCCCTTCCTGCAGGCTTGATGAAACAACTTCTTCACATGGAAGCTAACATGAACGAATCCATACGGAGAGGGAGGCTGAGTCAAGGAATCCATCCTCACGCTAAATTCATTTGTGTTTCTCTCCCACTGTTTTCAAAGTGTTTACAATCTAGAGGACACTCATCATCTAAGGGGGGCTAGGATGGCGCTAGGATTAAGCTTTTTCCTGGAATGTACGGAGGAGAAGATATCAGGAAGAGGTACAGAAGCTGAAATTGTGACATTAACGTTCTCCTTACTCACTTCTCCTTTCCACACCTAGTATGCCAGAAAATGAGTCCTGGAAGTACTTCAGCTTTTTCTATGGCATCCATTCCCAATAATCAAGTTTCAATTTGACATCAGGAGTTCTGATTTAACTAACATAATACAAATTTGGCAGGGGGCTCAGATGATACCACTTGGCCAAACAACTCTACAGTAAGCAAATTCTTACAACACAAAATAAATATGCAAATTGCCAAGTTGTAACTTTTCCCCAGAAGTCTATCTTGATTCAATAAAATTCTCATCCTTGTAGGAAAAATGAGTCTTGATGTAAGGTACTGTTTCCAACAAGTTTCATTTGCAACCTTTTGACTTTTGGTGAAGATAAATGAAAAAATGCCTATAGGCCTGGAGGGGCCAAGTGCCACAGTGGAGGTAGAGGTGCACAGGTTGAAGGACCTAGAAATGGGCACCACAAAGTACTAGACAGACATCCCCCAGCACTGGATCAATGAAGAACGTGCATTGACCTAGATAAAAGGGGTGTCAAGGAAAATGGGTAAATTCTATGTGAATTTATTTAGTAGTTACTGCATCCTATGTGTATGTTAACCATGGATGTTTGAAATGTTCTTGGGTAGCAAAGTCAAGGTAATGTAAATTACAAGGTTATGTTTTAAGAATGAAAGGACATTTTATTTGCTCTGTTCCTATAACATCTCCTGGTTCCTGCAAAGTTTTGGCAAGTCATTTATCTTTGTCTCTGCTTTCCAACTTTCAGATGGTATTGATGGCCTCCTTTGTGAGTGTGTGTTCAAAGCACTATGTGCTTCTCTTCTCCTTTTCCATCTCTGTCTAATATTCTGCTATTCCTTACCCAGTAGTGCTCTGTCATAGAATCTGCAGAAGATTAAATTATTTTGAGTAATTAGAGTATTTTCAGTAGAAATATAAGTTTCCTATACTGCAATGTTCATGTATTTTTAATTTTCTACTCCCATTAAAAATATTAGGAAACCACTTTGATTCAGGATTAGAAAAACCTTATGTGAAGTCCAGCCACATCTCAAAAGCTACATTACAAGCACTTAAAAAAAATTTGCAGTTTAAAAAAAGCAAGCTTTGAAAAGCTAGAAATAAGCAGTTATTGAATTCGAGCACTGTTTATGTTTACAGATACTCATATTTTCCTCATTGTCTGTCTAATTGGAGAGACCTATTGAACCTTAGCTCAAACCTCTTGCTTTTCTGGTAAGGAAGACTACTTTGTTTACTATAGACTATTGATATTATACAGTTCATGGAATCTGTTTTATAGATTTCAAAAGGAACATAGAACATAGGCCCTGGATGCATTAAATTCTATTAGGATTCTACTCTATTAGAATTCTGTAAAGAAAAAACACTGAGAAAGGAAAATATAGTAATATATAGTGCTTAGTCATATAATATCTTTGAACACATATTTTTGGAACACTCTGAAACCCTACAGTACTCTTTATGATTAAAGGTAGAAGAGAGTTTGCAAACAAATATACTCTAGGCAAAACCAAGTTTAAATAAATAATTTTGTCCAAAGCCTCTTCAGCCCTTGCATTTCTATATCTACTGCACTTGGGTTAATTAGATGGTGGCAAGTTGATATTTGTGATCACCTTTCCTGTCGAACAGCAGTATCCTTTTATAATGCTATCTTCTTGACAAGTGCTCACTTTTCTGTGGGTTATGGGTTGAGTGGACAGACTCAGTTGACAGACAGTCCTGGTTGCTATACTGAGTGGTATATGCTGTGCCTTAAGCTCACTGACATCTCACAACTGTGCCAATGCTCTTGGTAAGGAAACCTAGTAGTTAAGGTACATGGTTTACTCTACACAGCCTGTAAGTATCAGATCTTAATTCCATATTTTGTGTATATGTTTGGTTTGCGTGGCAAGGTTTTGGGGGGGGGGGGGCTACAGGGGGGGCCTCTGTGAGAAGCTACCAGAAGCTTCCCACATATCTGACAGAGCCAATGCCAGTCAGCTCCAAGACAGACCCACTGGTGGCCAAGGCCAAGGCCATCATCGAGAGTGGTAGCACCTCTGTGATAATATAGTTAAAAAGAGGGAATGGCCGTGTGAGAGAGCCTGTGTTAGAGCCTATGGTGAGGCAGACTGTGGAGAGAAGGTAGAGCATTTGGGAGTAAAGTTAAGCCCAGGAAGAAGAGGGGCCTGGGGAGAAGGTGGTTTAAGATTTGATTTTAATTCTCGTTATCCTACTCTGATTTGATTGGTAATAAATTAAAATAATTTCCCTAGGTCGAGTCTGTTTTGCCTCTGACAATAATTGGTGAGTGATCTCCCCCTGCCTTTATCTCAGCTCATGAGCTTTTGTTATATTTTCTTTCCCTGTGCAGCTGAGGGGGGCAGTGATAGGGAGGCTTTGGTGAATACCTGATGTGCAGACAGGTTCAAATCACCGGTGTAACTGCCACTTTAGCTTCTGTCAGCGCAAATTATTGGCAATGTTATCCAGTGGATTAAAACTCCAAGGGAGACTTTGTGAGATGGATGAACATATTTTCCCCTGGAAGTTGCTCGTTCTCGTACCCTACTACGATCTGACTTGCTACTGCAGTCCTTTCTTTATTGAGTGGATGTGACGTTTTAGCAGCTGGTCATATTTTTGTTTTGTTTGCATGGCAGGACTTAGAAACATAAAGGTAAAGGCCTGCTTTTCATTAGCCAACTTCTGTAATGCTGGAGGAGTGCAGCAGCTTGGGCATGCTTTGAGTTTAAAATGCAGCACACAGTATGCATTGGCTCAGTCCTCTAGAGAAACAGAAGCTGACATCAACATTCAGAATAGTTCCTGTTTCTGCTCTAGTCCAGAATCATATCTAAAAGGTATCATTTCACAAAACTTTCCAGAATATACAATTTATATTTTCAAAAGGCACTGTCAGAATTGTTAATTCTAATTATAGTTGGAGTTCACACCATCAGATAGGGCAGGTTTTTATGATGCATATTGTAATGTGGGGGAAAAAAATAACCCTCTGAATAATGTATTTTCTAGGAAACCCATGGACAGGTATCACTTTCTTAATTTGTTTTGCATTCTTTTTCCCTAGGAAATGCCCTTTATCAGCATGTTGCTAATTTCTATTTCTTTACTTGCATTATGATATCTGTACTCGAGTGGGATTAGTAGACTAGTGGCTGGAGTTCCACCAGCTGTGTAATAACAATTGCTTTCTGCAAATTATGTGGCCTAAACACACCTGCATGTGTTTCTTGTAATATTTTAGTGCTTAGTAATTGACTGGCAGTATACTGGTGCTTTCCTAGCTCATGGGAAAAAAGATTTATTTGGGTACACCATCCTAGATGCTGAATAGCATGGAAGCAAGCCTTCCTGTTAGGACTGCTGAATATCGCTGATTACTAGGCTCAGCAGGCATCAGTTATAAGAGCAACTACATATTAGTTATTATATATATATATATTAATTAATATTAATAATTTCTACTTCAATAACATCTGGAGGCCCCACTGGATACCAGGACTCCAGTGTGGTAGATAATATACAAACATACTGTTTGATAAGCCTGTGACTTCATAGTATGAAAAGAAAAGCTGGAGGGAGAGAAATGGAAGTGACTCATTCAAGGTACAGCAGAACAGTGGTAAAAGCAGAAATCTTTTCTGTCTTTCAGCGATGTACTCTAACTAGTCTTGGCTACCTCTGTTAGTGAGTTAAAATTTGAAAGGTCTCATGCTGCACTAACAATATCACCTTATATGAAATATGGAAACTTGTGGTACAAAATTAATTCCTGGGTGTATTTCTGTTGATATTATGTATTAATGTTACCTAAAATGCTGCAGTGATACATAAAGCTCTTACCTGGTGCAGGGTATCTGATCTGAAATAAACAAGCAGCTTTTGTATCTCATATCTCTTCTTTGGCCGAAATATTTTGTGTGCTTTGTTGTACATAATTAATCACTCCTGACCCTGATAGAATTGTCACAGATTTGAGCTTCTTGTCCATTTTTTTTCTTTGGCTTGTCTTCAGGGTAGTTTTGTTTATAAAATAAACTTTTATTAGACAAAAGGCAAAGACTGAAAGAGGGAAGGATGATGGGAGAGAAAGAGATAAGGTAAAGCAAGAGAATGGCAGTTTCACATCCCAGTGGTAACTCTTTCTGTAATACTGTGAAGGTGTTTGGTTAAAAAAAAAAATCGAGAACAGAAGAGAGTAAGACATGCTTTAGTAGCACTGTATTGCTGTACTGCAACTTCTTGTAGTATGGGCCATTAAAGAAGTATTATATTGCAGTCTATGTCCCACATAAACAGTCAACTGGCAAAAAGAAAGACACTTTGGAAAGCCTGCTAAGCTCTTAACAAGGAAACTGGTATACATTCTACTTGAGCTAAATGATGTAATGTATCTCAAAACAAAGGGTAGAGATCATCTTTCCATATGAAGGAACACTCCCAGGGAGCACTCCTGAATTAGACTGTTTGCCGTGGTGAATAAGGCTCAAATATGAACCCCAATGGTAAGATTGTGGCCAAAAGACATTATGTGGTCTTTGAGCATAAAAAACAAGTAATTTTTTAATTTCTGTAAACCAAAGTTAAAAAATTTTGGTACGTACTTTTGAAGAAAAGTAGGTAAATTAAGGGAGTTACAGGGCCGTGGGGAATTTTAAATGAAGGAACCTGGTTCCAAATAAGAAACTCAGAGAGCAGGGTGGTTTTCTCTTATGCTCTATAAAGCTAGGGAGAGAGGTTTGCAGTCATGAAAAGATGAAGCTGGAACTTTAAGTCATCTGCTTTAGAATTTTCTTGCTCTGAGACAGGGCTAAATACAGCAGCCTGGCCTTGACAAATGTTTATCTAAACTATCTTTTGTAAACCTTCAATGGAAAAGATTAGACTATCATTAATCTTGCTCAGTTTCAGTGTTTCGCCACTTCATAAAATGAACGAGAATCAGTAAGAACCTTCAAGAAAATTTTGGCTTGAACACAGACTTACAAGTCATGTATAGAAGTATGATGCTAGACGGTTTTTCAGTGTAGCAAGTAAAAGTTAAAATATCTGCTTTTCAGGAAGTACTGAGCAGAAGGTTATATTTGCATTGTATTCGATGGCTCTTGATTGACTTTCTTCCCATGTATTTGTCTATTTTTGAGCGTATCTTTGGCATCCGAAAAATCCTGTGACAGTGACTGGCACAATTCAGTTATGTACTTTCTCAGAAGGTACTTTCTTTGCTTAAACATAATTACAAAATGATTTTATTATATATTTGTAGTTCCTTAAATGTGGTGAGTTGATCTTGGCTATATGCCGGGTCTCAGCGAAACTGGTATATCCCTCCCCTTCCCAGATGGACAGGTGAGAGAGAGTAAGATGAAAAACAACTTGTAGGTTGAGATAAGGCAGTTTACTAAAGCAATAGTGAAAGTCTGTGCACACAGACTCAAAGAGTATGCAAGCAATGTTTGGCTACTTCCTGGGAAGCAGGGTTTCAGCATGCGGAGCGGTTTCTCAGCAGGCAGCCATTGTAAACAACAAATTCCCCCCCTTCCTCCTCCTTTCCTTAGCTTTTATATCTGAGCTGATGTCATGTGGTATGGAATATCCCTTTGGTTAGTTTGGGTCAGCTGACCTGGTTGTGTGCCCTCCCAGGATCTTGCCCTCGATGGGAAAAGGAAGGAATGTTGAGACAGCGGTGATGCTGTGCCAGCACTGTCCAGCAGTAGCCAAAACACTGGTGTGTTGTCAACACCTTTCTAGCTACCAGTGCAAAGTACAGCACTGTGTGGGCTGCTATGGGGAAATGAACTCCATTGCATCCAGACCCAATACATTGAGTTATAAAGAAATAGTGCTGAATCATTGCTTTTTTATGATTCTAAGTATACACAATTTTAAGTGTGATACTTTTTTTGAGCTTTCTATATCTCCTCTTTTTTCTTTTGAGATGGGCTGTAAAAATCTGTGTACTGTGTTAAAGAATTAAAGTCAAAGATCCACCATTAAATTATAACAGATTTTCCTTTTGTACACCATTCCTTTTCATTATAATTCTTGTCATTCCACTTGCCTTTTTGACCATGTTCAGTGCTGGGCCAATCTCATCAAAGAAGCAACAGCAATGAATCCAAGGATTCTTTCCTCAGCTTTAAATGTTCAAATCACAAATAAGTGTTGCTCTAAAATATGTCCTATAATTTAACAAAGAATCAATTCAGACAAGATATATTGCCTCATATAAAATTTTAGAGGAGTCTAGATTATATCAATTGTCCTTTTTAGCCTTATAAATTATGTATCTCTGAGAATTGCTTCTTTTAAAAGCCAAGCCCCCAAAGGGTAATAATTTCTGTTTATTTTGTCCTCTGTGCATGTCATTCTTTCTGATGAATAGGTTTGTAACTGGCATTTAGTAGATCTGGTTTAGCACCTTAAAGAAACTGTAACAAGCAGAATATAACAAAAAATTACCTACTGTTCCTTATAACAACCCTCAAAAATCAGCCAAAATTACCTGGCCTGTGTACTTCCTTTCCCCTTAAAAACATTTTTTCTTGTTTCAAGGTAACTGTAGAGTGTTGGCACCCTAATTAAAAGCTTCCAAGTCAGGTGAGCTTCAGTGCCTGTCATTTCTTTAAGAGCATTTGATGTTTCTGTTGATTATCATATTTGCCAAGGTGGCCATACTTGTGCTTGACCATTCCTTCCCTTCCACTATTATTTGAATAAAGCAAGACTTCATCCAATAAGCTTTCCCTTTACCCATCTCTAGAGTTTTGTACACATTTAATCCTGATTTCAGACTTACCTCTCAATGATATTAAAAACTATACTAAATATGACCAGCCAGAGAGGAGCAGAACTAACTGCCTTATACTCTGTGCTGAACACAGGTTCTAATATTTCGCCTTCTTAAATCCATTGATGCACATATACTGGAAAGACCTGTCCAGCTGTGCATTTAGTTCTAGTTGCTGCCCAGAAAGGTCCTCTAAGCACAATGCTGTTTTTTACTATTTTCTTGTCAACAGCATGTTGAAGATGAGTCAGCAGTTCCCTGGCAGCCAGGAGGGCCAACCGTGTCCTGGGAGGCATCAGGCAAAGCATCACCAGCCGGTTGAGGGAGGGGATTGTTCTGCTCTAGTCGGCACTGGGGCAGCCTCACCTTGAATATTGTGTGCAGTTTTGGTCACTGCAATATAAGAAAGATATTTAGAGTATCCAAAGGAGGGCAATGAAGATGGTCAAGGGCCTCAAGGGGAAGCCATACAAGGAGCAGCTGAGGTCACTTGGTCTGTTAAGCCTGGAGGGGGCTGAAGGGAGACCTCATTGCAGTCTACAACTTCCTTGTGAGGGGAAGAGGAGGGGCAGGCACTGATCTCTTCTCTGTGGTGACCAGTGGTAGAACACAAGGGAATGGCCTGAAGTTGTGTCAGGGGAAGTTTAGGTTGGATATTAGAAAAAGGTTGTTCACCCAGAGGGTGGTTGAGCACTGGAACAGGGTCCCGAGGGAAGTGGTCACAGCACCAAGCCTGACAGAGTTCAAGAAGCATTGGGATGATACTCTCAGGCACATCGTGTGGTTCTTGGGGATGGTCCTGTACAGGACTAGGAGTTGGACTTGATGATCCCTGTGGACCAGCATATTCCGTGAGAGCAAAGAACTTTCTGAGTTATTGTTTACAGTGAGAGTTCACAGAAAGTGATTTGATGTTGTAGTAATAAGTGAATATGCTCTGTGGAATATACATCTATACCTTTGACTCTCCTGGATACCTTGCTGCCTTTAGCGCTGTTGTGCTAAGTCCCCTAAACCACCAAAAGTTAATGATCCTTCAGCTGGACTAACATCCAGAATCGAGTTTAAGGCAAAGCAAAAAAGAAAAAACAATCAGGCAAGCAAAACCCCAAAGGAAATCAAGCAAACAAATTCTTAAGAATAAAGTGAAAACAATTCTAAAAAGGGAGAAATCTCTTTTTAAATACATAGACTGTAACTGTGAGGAGCCTAAGTTAGAGAAAGTCATTCCAGGAAGAGCAATGCTTGGCTTTATAAGAAAACAAAGCAATTTTCCTGAATTGAGAGGGCAGCACAGTTGAAGTGTACTCATGTGGCATTTGTGGGGAAAAAAAGTTTACAAAACCTTCCTACAGTGCGAAATGACTTATATTACTAAAAGAGCTTGTATTGCTTTCAACTGAGAGCAGTAAAATCAGCAGTGATCTGCAAGAAGGAGTAACTAGGAGTGTTGTCTGCCAGGTTTGGGCTGATGTCTAGCCATGTTGGAACCAGCCAGGGTGGGAGGAGGAGGCAGTCTGTGCAGTAATGACTATTAAAAAATAATGAAGTAAAATGAGTGTGAGAAAATACAGTTACCCTAGGATTCTAGTCAGGTTTCAGGTATGTTTTATAAATGCTTTATTTTTAATTTTACATTTATCTCCAGAAAAATAAGCAAAACAATATAAAGATACTGGGATAAACTCTGCTTTCACTTGCATCAGGAGGAATCGAGTTTCTTCAACAAATAGCTATTGATTCATATTGATGCAGCTGAGAGTAGGACTTGTCCTAATGCTCAGAGTTCTCTCTCTCAGGTTTTGAAGTGAAATGCTCTCTGCATGCAGGGAACAAACATATTCTTTCAGTGTGGATTATTTGAATCTTAGATTAAGAAAAAGAAAACCTAATGGTAAAGCCCTTTTCAGAACAGAGTGCATGTGGCTGTTCACGTATGTGTCCTCTCTAACACACTCCAACTGCTCATCTTACAAAACCACTGCCAACCCCATTTTATTTTCTTTCTACTTGATCTGCAACAGAAAGACAGATCCCTTCAGAATGTAAAGGCACAGCATGGAGAAAGCAAAGGCCTGATAATTTGCATGCAGACAGGCTCTAGTTTTCTTTGAATGGAGGGAAACAAAAGAAAAAAAACATACCTGCAAAACTGTCAAACCTCAGAAATTTTCCTCAAACCCCTTCAGAGGAAAGGAGTTAGTTTTGGAGGAGCTGAAAGTAGAAGCTGAGAAAAGTTTAGGATCTGCTCCTCTTGAATTGTAGTTGCTCTCAGATCTGAAAGGTTGGGATTGTGAGGATATCACCAATGTTTAAGTAAAATATGTCTGGATTTGCGGAGTTTATAGAGCTTGGAAAGATAGGTGACTATCACCCCTCTGTCCCAGGTGAATAATCTGTTTAACAAAAAATGTAACAGAAAAGGTTGCCCAAAGTGAAATAATGCTTAAGGGCAAGCAATAAATTGCAGATTTCCTGATCCTGTAGTTTAGCTCCTGTATTGTTTATTAATGTTCAAAATATTTGATAACAATGCATATAATGACAAACTGTTGCCAGGAGCCTGAGTAGAATAGAGGGGTCAAGGGGAGGCCTTGTACAATTTTTTTTTTAAGTACTTTGGTTTTTTTGTTCTTATAATTTATCTACAATCATTCCATTATATGATCATAATTACTTGTCTGAAGTCCTAGAGACATCATGACAGAAGCTTATCTCCAGAAAGTCTGTAAGCAACAGAACAGTAATGTGGCTTTTGAGGGCAGCAATTTTATGGGACAAATCAACACAAGTCAAATTCTTGAGAAACTTTAAAAATCCTATTTGGCTCAGTAGCCTTAAATAAAGAAGAGGAGAAGTAAAATACAGACTGAATGCTGAGTTCACCTCATTATTTATAAATAAAATGGTTCTCAGTTTTCCAAGATATAGTGCCAGCACTTGATGTCTCTTCAAGATTTCAAAAACATTAATTAATCATTGTCTTTTCATGGAAAGTTTTTGTGGCAGCCCAGTAAATACCAATACAGAGAGGAAAAAATTCACACTTAAATGTTTAAATTCTCTTGAGCTCTTCTGGACCATGTAACTTGTATGCTCTTTGTGGCTCTGCATTCACCTTTTTCCTTGCTGTATGGTTAGGATTTTTTTTCTGTAACTGCAAAATAAACTTTAAAGGTGGTCACTCTAAAGTAAACTTTCTTTGTCACATACTTACTGGTCTAGTCAATACCTTTGTATTGTAATGTGGGAAAAAAAAACCCCTAGCTGAATGTGTGGGGAAAGGAATGAAAGGTCATGTCCATCATGAAGTGCTAAAGTTTAATGGTAAAGCTTGTCTTCGAGATTTAGAAGGAAGGTGGGTCTTGGTAAAAGCTACTTTTAATGAGGTGTCGTAGTGTAGGAAACTAGAATAGAAGAGATGTTGAAAATAAATCATGGATTTGCCCCCTGTGTCCATGGTCACTGTTCTTCACTGGAGGATTTTCTTTGTGCTTTACTTTACTTCCTTTTTTTTCCTTCCAGGAATCCATAAACTAATTGTTGCTTTTTTCATAGTGTCTGGTGCCCTGGAGATATAAAATACCATGAATAAACTGTATCTTGAAGTCTGTGTGTGCAGTTTGGCTTCAATAGCCCTACTTTCTGCATATTGTGTTATATTGTTTTTTATCCTGATAACTGGAACAAAACCTTTTTCATTACAAGATTCTACTCAGTTCAAATAAGAGTATTAAAAGTTGTGCTTCTGCAAAATTTTTGTTAAAGAGTCACAAAGATCTCTGCCCAGGGGTGATCTGAAGAGAGCTGGAGTAGGCCTTCCATCAGACCCATGGGGTTTGGGGGGTTTTTTTAGACCAATTTTTGCATTTCTTAGTTGCAACAAAGTGTTATACTACTTTTAGAAGGGCTATGTTCTCTTGGCTCTAGGAGGGTGGGCAGTCTGTTCAGGATGACGGCAGCATCGGTTTGCTCATTTCCCTCCTCTCTCCATCAGGCTAAAGGCAACTGGCAGTTTGCAGTCCTTTACTTCCAGAATCTTATCCCTTTCCCTGTTTGCCCTCTTATCATTGGCCCTTCAAATAGGTCTTTTTCTTCAAGCCCCATGAAAGGGAATGGTGAAAGGCTCTATTTCCTTTTCCTCGAAGGAGAGATCAGAAACATTTTCTTGTTTTTCCCACCATCTTCTTCCCCACTTGCAAGTGAGAAAATCTTTGCCTTGCTAAGCCTGTAGGGCTTAATTCACTCTGCTGAATACCTCTTAATCCCTTCCTCTTCTGTGGTGGTGGTGATCTTTTCCATTAGACAAGGTGCAGCTCTTCATCTTACCTGCTCACCAAGGTGGACTCTTATTAGAGCAGCCACAGTTTGCAAAAGAAGTTTGATGTATTGATGGTGATTGAAAAAACTGTATTAGAGGTTGTCCAGGAGATTGATGACAGGGCAGCACCTTGCTAAACCACAGTATCAGTGTCTGGGTTACTTGGTCAGTAGATAGTATTTGAGTCTTCGAGGAAAAATTAATCACTTGTTCTTTGCTAATTGCTGTGCAAGTAAAGATAATTATATGCTTGCCAGCAAAAGATTCACTAAAACAGTGTTGGGAGATCACATATCAAAGAAGGGGTAAATCTGTGCCAGCAATGCTTTTACCTGAAATAAATCTCTGTTAACTGAAACCTCTCTTATTTTTGGGGTAACATTAGAGAAGAAAGGTTGGTTGTTTTCAAATGGCATTTAGTTCATGAATCTGCTGGGAGCAGCAATCCACTTACCTCATGTTCCAGTGTAAAAAGGAAGATGATACTGATGTCTTAAAGGAAAGTCCATCCAAAGCATAACAGTGCTTGAAACTGCATGTTTCATGCAGTACATGAAACTGTTCCTATCATGCTTACATTTAGCAGAGTCTAAAATTTACCATTGTAATGAGAGGAAAACCAAGGTGCTTACAGTTGCAGTGCTAAACTTCAAGTAGTTGAACTACAATTCATTACCTCTTCAGCTACAAGACTGTTTGGTTTCCTTTCCTAATAACAGTGTTGTAGTTTGATACCAGGGGATTTGGTGTTAGGAAAACAAATGTCAAAAAAAGAAGTGAATTGAAGATACAAGGAAGTTGTAGTGCATATTTTGGTATGAGTAAACTTTGAAATGTAAGGTAAAGCAGGAATCAGAAAGGGCCTCTCTGAGAAATTGAAATACATCCAGGCATTTTAAGAAAATGGAGTTTTGATAACAGGAGACAGGAGTAAATCCAGGAGAGGAATCCAAGGTGGCCCTCAAGTACAAGAGGAGAGATTTTTTTCTTAGTGCTGAGATTTGCTAGTGCAAATGTAGTAAAGTTAGGGTAACAGCCCTGAAGGATGGAGTCCTATGCCCACCAAGCACGTATGTAAGGTAGTAACAATAACAGAATTGTCTCGCACCCCTTTAGTATATGTCAGGGTTTTTTTGAAGAAGGTATATTTGCATACAGCATGGCCATCTACTCTCTGTTGTTGTTTCTTCCTTGCTTTTTCTATTAAGACCGTCAGCAGAGTTTTGCCAATTTTATAGTATTGATGGCTAGCAAATGCATTGGCTTCCTGTATGATACATTACTTCTGCCTTTCTGCACCAATTTTGGATCTGTGCAGTACATCTAATATGCCTTCCTAATTGTTGACACCAGCATACTGTTGAGTGGCATCAGCCTCTCCTTGTTGAGTGTTTGAAGATACATTCCCATTAACTGTATATTGTACAGTGACGAGAATTTCTGGCGCTGTTTAAATCAGTAGTATTAAATGCGGATATCTAATGTGAAGATGTTCTGGGCATGTATTTTACGATCTAAGGTCATTGAATATGGTTGTTGCTTGAACTACATGAGGGGAGCTGTAGGAAGAAGTGTTGTGGCTAGTACAACGGGCTTTGCCTGCTCTTCTCTTTCAATCAGTACCTGATGGAAAGTTTTGGGAAAACACTACGGAAGACTGTGTTATTGATTAGGCACTGCGTGCTGTGTGATGTAGAAAAGCAAAAGACTGGCTGCTCTTGTGTTTTAGGTATTTTAGCAATTAGGTTCCCTCAGGTTGTCAAAGTCAGCTAATTAAATTTTTTACCCTTCTAATTCCATCCATCTTTTTGCTGCATTCTACCTACTGGATCCCAGTTATTTGTTTTAGGGTGAGGGCTGTTTGTTTCCCAAGCAGAATAACAAAACAGTTGGTGGGATACAGGCTGACTGTGGCTGTATTTCAGATAACAGGTGACTTGTAATAATCAGTAGAAATGTTGCTCAAATAACTATTTATCCACATTTCCTGATTTTAGTTGCCTTATTTCTCACCTGTCTTCTGTGATGTTTTACGGGAACAAATGAGTCACTGTCTTCAGCTGAATGCTGTAGAGTGTGAAACACAGTGTTTATTTTGAAGCAGAGCCAATGAAATGCGTCCTGACAAAGCTCAAAACGATACTTCTGTGTATTCTTCAGTGCCATCTACCGGCATAATTGCCCATTAGAGATTTATAGGCGAAGAACATGCTCCTAATCGCCAGCAATTTAAAAACATTTGTTTCTTTTTTCTTTTATTTTAGGAGCAAGGCAAGATTGGTGTAGTCTTCAATATTGGCACAGTGGATATCTCTATTAAAGAGGAAAGCACCCCTGTAAATGATGGCAAATACCACGTAGTACGCTTTACCAGGAATGGTGGCAATGCCACCCTTCAGGTTGACAGCTGGCCAGTGAATGAACACTACCCCACAGGTAAATATTTTTTTTCTTTTTGTTTTTCTCTGTAAGTGTATCTGTACCTATAAACTCATGTCTAACCACAACTGGTTGCTATATAAATCTTTGTTACTTCATCTCAACAATAAATTGACCAGCCTGGTGATGCATATTGTGTCTCTTGGAAAACAAACTAGTGGTCCTTTACACTGGAAGTATAAGCACACCAGCTGTGTGGTATGATGCACATAGATCCTGCCATTTCAGAGGTCTCTAAGTGAATCCTGATTCTGCATGGTTACAAACTCATACAACAACAAACTCGGTTTTGCTACTTGTGATATTTTCTAAATATTTAGGGGAGAGAAGTTTCACACAGACCTTACAAAAAGGAGAAGTGACTAGCCGCATCCCAGATACTGTGTATATAGATATGGAGTTGAAATGTAAGGAATGTGGAAGATTAGGCAAGTATTTGTTCAGACCTTATGCTTGCCTTCTAATTTTTCATCATCTGAATTTCATTTTCTCTTTTAGGTTTGCGGATACAAAGGTTGACATCTAACCAAAATGACAACTCTTAGTTAACTTTTAAGTCAAAATGTAGTGGAACAATTAATTGTCTCTTTGGAAATTATCACCCTAAATCCAGCAGAAATAGTGAACTGGCTTTTGAGACACTCTTGAGACTCTTGAGGTCACATGTTTCATCCTGCCACTGGCAAATCACAGCCTCATGATACTTTATGTCATTATGCTAAAGGGTCAAACTCACCCCAAGTGAAAAACAGATTGTTGTATATGATACTGACAGTGCATAAGATAGCTGAGCTATGATGATGTGTATGGTTACAAAAGGCAGAATGAGCACAAGAAAAGAATTCCAGTGTTAACAACATTCTTCTTATTCACATGTTGTTGTCTAAGTTCAAGCCATGATCTTACTAGTTTCCAGTATGAAGTCTAAGCAACTTTCAGTTCTTCTTTTGTAGGTTGTACAGTACTAACTCACTAACTAAATAGTTGTGTAGGAGTTGTTCAAAAGAAACAAACTCAAATTATAGGAAATACCCTAACTTGATGTTACATACTAATTTATGTGACGTTACACTAATGAATTACTCTAAGGGGATGATTTAATCTCTTCCACTCCCTCAGAAAGTGCACAGGAAAGTTTTTAATGTGAGGAGTCTATGCTGTGATGCTCTCTACCACATATTCAACACGGCCCTTTGTCAGTGTTCTGGTGAAGTGTGTGCAAAATGGTACACTTCAATTATTAACCTTATTTCTGTGAAAAAAAATCATTTTGAATAATGCCATGATAGACATGCTGAGTTAGATTCTCTGCTATCTATTGGTTAGAGAGGAAAGTGGGCTAGGAAAGGCCCAACTGAGGATCTTTCTTCTGCTTCTGTCATCAATTATTTTGTAAAATACCTCCAATCCAGTTGGCAGCCAATTACAATCACTAAGAACCCTATGAATAAATTTTCTTCTTAGATTACTTGCTGTAGTAAGTCCCTGGTGTAAAGAAACAAAATATTCAACTCAATGCTTTAGAGATTTTTTTATTTTTATTTAAAAGGGAAAATAAATCACACTGAAAGACTACCTCAGTACCTTCTGCTTCTGCCTTGGATAAAGATATTTCTGTGTTTTCATTAGAAGATGTATGGTTTTATGGAGTCATCATTAATCTCATGTTCTGGGCTAGTATTGAGTGTATGCAGTGGTACCTTAAGGAGAAAGGACACCTTTATCTTCCAGACACCTTTTCCTTTTTGCGCGTGTATTTCAATTTCTGTCTGTTTGTAGATGATGAATTTTTCAACCTCTCTCTGTGTAAATAAGGCTTATGGGATCATACTGTGTGTGTCTGCAGGTTTCTCCCTTCTTTTTTCAGCTGAATTTAAAAAAAAGGGGCAAAAATCAAAAAAGTAAAGATCCTACATGACTATGGAAAAAAGCAAGCAAGCAAAGAAACAAACAAAAAAAACAAGGGAGAAGGGCAGGGTTCCAGGCCTTCCAGAGGAAAGGACTGTGGCTTGATCTCAATTAATGTAAAATACCAGAATATCCATATAATGCTGCAGCATTATGAATGCCTCAGATTCAGAAAAAGATTCAATGAGCCAATAACTATAGGAAACCAATCCCTATTAGTCCTATTTTCTCTACAGTTAATGGTTGAAAAAAAAGACTAAGCAGTAGCTTTTGAAATTAAGAATTTGTTCTCTTTTACGGACCAAACTTGCATTATAGTTTCTTGTATGGAGTGCAAGACCAAACCTGTGTTCAGCAGAAATTCAACTCTGTAAAACGCTTTGTGGTTGGATGGACCCAGGCTAATCCAGTGTGTTTCAACTGGAGACTGCTGAAACTGTGATTCATGTCAGACTTGTGTAGTACTAGCTGAGGAAGCCTGTACATTTTGCATAGGATCAGGTCAATTCTGGAAACACACTTATTTGTACTGTTAAAAAAAAGTTAAATTTGTAGCACATGCATGGTTGGGCACACTGTGTTGTCTGTAAAATGAACAATTTCATGTGTACTTCGTTTTCCACATGGTGCTGCAGCCTAATGCTTGCAAATTTTATAGATTAGCTAGTGTATCTTCCTCGTCGTCACACATGGTACAATCTTCAGGCAGCAGGGCTACATTTTGAATGGCATTTCCATGCTCCTCTCTGAGTTTTATTACTTGTAGAAGGATTATAAATTCAACTAATAATTACTTGCTCAATGAAAAGCACAAATAGAAGTTGGATATTCATTAAATGAGCAAAGTGAGAGAATATTGGCTTTCCTTAAAACACAGTCTTCAGTTAAGTTGAAATTAACTGAAACTAGCCCAATGGGACCAAAATACTCTAAAGATGCATTTTTGAAACTTAAAAAAAAAGACAAGGAAGTTAAAGAAAATGAAATAGCAACAAACTTACAATTTAGGCACTGATGTTTTGGTTAATATAGCATCCAATTGCATTTCAGTGACCTGCAACACGAGCTTTCTCCTTTCTTGTGAGGACAAGGGTTAGAGAGAAATGGTAAAAAGGAATTAGTTTGGAGCTAAGGTTGGCTAAACTTTGCGACTGAAATAATCCAAATCATTAGGGATGATCTCTCATCATTAGTGTCGTTCCAACGCTGCTTGAGTTTCTCTTACTGGACAGTAAGACTGAAGAGTAAAACTGAACAGTGGCCCAGTACAGGTATCTAAGACAAAGTTCCTGAGATGGCAAATACTAGTGTTAGTACTGAGGCTGCCATCTGCAATTCAGCTGTCATGGTTCAGCCAAAACCATTGAGCTATTTGCATTAGTTTCTCCCTTTCTGCTCTCTCTCAAGAACACAATAAGGGGATTACTTTTTCCATAGGCTGTACTGATAGCCAACTTCTTGATGCTTTATTCATTAAGTTGGTCAACACAGTGTGTTTCTCAGTCAGGGTATAAATCTCTTGCTATGCTCTAAGATACAGGTCCCATGACTGCTTCCCTTCTGTTATCTCACAAGCTTTCATCCTTTTGTGTACATACAAGAAAACAGGCTGTGCTTGGACACTGTTGTTTTCTTGCTTTTATGGTCTTGGTGAGTGCCTTCTCTGTATCTAAATACTTATAGTGATGAAATTGGAGTCATTTTGGACCAAGAGTTCAGGAAGAGGAAGCACCTGACGTGTTTTTGTTTCAATTAGAATAAACCTATCAAATTTGAGACAGTTCAGAGAAATTTTCAGAATAGTTAAATCTGTCTTCACACAAAACTGGGATGTTTCAGTCCCTAAATTTTCGTTAGTTCTTAGATGTGAGATTTTTTTTCTCTGTTCGCTCACTTTTCTTGCAAAAAATACTTTGTGTGTTGCCAGATTTGTAGTGTATGTCAAAACAAGCCTGATATTCCTGTTCATTCATCCATGCACGGACTACATTTTCTACAGTAGAAAAAACCCCCAAACTAGTTGAAGAGAAGCTGTAGAGTAAGAGTGTCCGTGACATGAAAATAAAGTCTAATTGGGGTAATATTTTAAAGGAGGAGATTAAGGAAGGAAGGCAAGAGGTGGGAGGGAGTTGTCATTTAAAGAGGTGCCCGATTTAGCAAGATAGCTGTAGCCTGGATTTTTTTAATGCATTTTAAAAATTAAAACAGCACTAAGCAACTGGATTCTTATCAGGATTCATTAGTTCATCCACACACTACATATTTTATATTTTTCGCCTTTATCATTCTCTTGAGTGATCTCTCAGCCTTCTTGTAGTAGCCTCTGCCCTTTCAAATTACATTAATTTGCATTTCTTTTGCTACTGAATAAGAGAAAAAATAATTCATCCTCTATGCCCATACTTCATTTGCTCTCTCAAGTACATTTCTGAGAGGAAGATGGATTTCTGGAAAAGCTCGACAGTTAGCTCTTGACAGCAGAACTAACTGCTCTGGCTCGTAGTGTGGTCAGATAAGTGTATACCTATAAAACAAAAAGTTGAATCTGAGACCCTTATATCTGTGCTGAGGTTTTCTTTCAGAATAGTTCCAGTTCCAAGAACTGGATGTCCCTGGACATTTGGGGCATATCTTCTGATTTAATTTCATTTGAAAGCAATCCAATTTGAACTACATCTTTGGTAGTCTATGTGATACAGTCTTTGTCTGAAATATGCTTTCTAGAAACACAGGTTAAAGTGATAGTGGTTTAGATTCTCCTACCTATCTGAAATGTGAAAGGCATCAGCTCTCCCTTGCTATAATATATTTTTTCATTTACTTGGTGGAAGGTTCTGAAGTAGCTTGATTTGTACCAGGCACTTCATGTAAGACATGGAAGAAAACTGGCTGAGTTCCTACTTACTTCTTTCAATAAGTTTTCTAGCAAACTGAAGGAGTACCGTGACTAAGGAACTTCATAGTCTGCTTTGAAACAGATCATTTCTTGTCCTACTGAAGCCATTTATCACCTTTCCCTGCATATTTTCAGTCTCATACCACAAGTGGTATGGTCTTTTTGTTTGATGATTTCCCACCTCATCCCTCTACTAGAGGGAATCTGAGGAGGGTCTTTTCTTTTCTTTTCTTTCTTTTCTTTTCTTTTCTTTTCTTTTCTTTTCTTTTCTTTTCTT